>NW_028252224.1:0-53265 GCF_964263255.1 Lissotriton vulgaris
TCTTTGATTGGGTGTTTTGATGTACTTGTCAGACCCTAGTACAGAGCACCATGTATGCCCAAGGCTTGTAAATCAAAACCGGCCTAGGGGTTTTTCTGTAGCTGGTAGAGTTTCCTCTATTGCCTTCGTAAGCCAGTTGTGAACCAGGTCCTGAGCCATGTCCTCCACTTGTTTAAGAACTAGCTGAGTGCTATTAAGATTCTAATTCAGGGATAGGACTTTCAATTTTTACCAATTCCTGGATTTAGAAGAAAGCATGCATCGTGTTGGTAAAAGGCCATGTGGGATACTAACCTTAAATGGTACTGCAAAAGGTCAAATCAGAGTAACGGAAGGAGAGGGTCAGTAGCCGGATCTGCTACACTGAGAAATAAAAGATGTTGTTGATGTCTCAAAGGCTGAAAAACTTGAGTTTCCAAACATGAACAGGGTCACACAATGACTCAGAGGTACCACAGTCAGTCTTAAATGTTGCGTTGGGACTATTAACAGCAGGCTCATGTAAAGCAGGGTGAAGTGCCTTTAGTTGGGCTGCAATAAATTCCTGTCTCTCTGAATGTGGGGAAACAGGTTTTCTTGCTCCTGTCATCGGCCGGACACGGATGGACACAGTCGGGCATGCCTTAGAGGTGTCAGTGGCTCACCTGCTGCACACTTTAGCTCTGTGTCTGCTCCCCAGCCGACATGCTGGGAGCTATATCAATAACCAGTAAACGTCAGTGGCACCACAAAAATGTCTGCAGATGGTGAGTAGTCACACTTGAGCACGAGCTTGCAAAAACGACCAAAAGGGTTCTACACATTTGAACGCCCTAAAATACACCCTGTATAAACACCAGATTTTTATTAAAACAACATTGTTAAAAGCAGTTGAAAAAAGAGAACATGGAGCACATCAAGCTGGTATGTGAGCCCAAAATGTGCTGCACGTCTGCTTTCGCCCATCTTAAATAGGGCCAGTGTATTGGGAGCTAGAATGCTAACCAGTAAACATTAGGGCACCACAAAAATCGCTGCAAATAATATGTAGCCACACTTAGGCACAAGCATACAAAAAATGTGTCTTATGGCATCATTCTCACAGATGATGCTTAACCGCAATCATTTATGAGGGATGCACATTAAGGGTGGAGTTAATTATGTAAGCAGTCTTTTTCCGTCTACTTCAAGAGCTCAGGGAAAAATGTGCACGTGAATGTGCTTTGAAACAAACTCCGACGTTTTGGAGAAACCAAGCATCGTGGTACAAAGATTCAGTATTATATGTCTTCCATTAAAAAGTGAACCTCTGGTTGAAGCACATGATCCATTAAAACCAGAATCAAAGCAAAATTTGAAAAAACATTCCAGATTTACCTCAGTTAAAGGTTCAGGATCATCTAGATTAGCTCCGTATACCGTGCATAGCGTCAACATTTTTCCCTCAAAGCTACATTCTACTATTGCCCATCGTCCTTTCTTGTCCATTAATTTCCGCCCTGTTTTTACATGGGTTCCTTTACAAAGAATAGCCACTCCCCTTATCATACTAGACTACCCTGTTGCAACCACTAAGGAGAATCCAAGTTCTTCTAACACTTTCCGTTTTGATCAAGGAGTATGTGTTTCCTGTACACAGAGTAGATGTGGTGAAATATGTCTAAGCTCCGCTGCAACCTTCTGTCTCTTAATAACATTATTCAAACCAGAAACATTTAGGGAGCAAATCCTTAACCCTTTTATTGGCATTTTTTAGTCATAATCAAAAAATGAAAAAGGGAGACATAATAATACAAAAGATTCTTCTGTTCTCATCTTTTTACTAAATTCAAACAATAAATCAGAAGAAGCCCAATTCAATTAGGTGGCAACTGTTAAGAAACATTTTTTACGCGATTTGCTGTGAACATTTTTTTCCCTTTTTTCCCACACCCCCCTCGTGCTTCCCACCCACCCCTTCCCTTGCTATAGCCAACCCCCATGCACCCCCCTACCCCACTAACACCCCCCCAACCCTGAATAGAGGCTTTGGGACTTATAGTCCTTTAGATGCGAGCCTACCCCCAACCTCCTGCTTTCCCCCATGGGAGATTGAACTTCAAACATTATAAAATCAAGAAAAGAAGTTACATTGCTACTCAAGGAGAAGCAGAGCATAATCAAAAGAGCGCCTGAACTTAAACAATTAACCTAGAGGTTTTTAAGAATCAATACTGATTACATTTTAGCCAAAAACTCCTTAGCAGCTAAGGCAGTCATAAAGTAATGGGTGCGCTCCATTAAAATAACTTTCATTTTGGCTGGAAACAGCAAGAATGCCTGTGCACCCTTGGCTTGGAGGTCTTGTATAATTTGTCGAAGCTGCCATCGTGAGTCAACTAACTGCTTACAAAGATCAGGGCGGACAAAAAAATCACAACCAAGCCCACTTCTCTTTTTATCTGGCCGTGCTTTCATAAAAATTTCCTCACGGGCCAAAAAACTGTTAAAAGCTACTAATATAGCTCTAGGTTTTTGGTCCCGCTGGTTAGCTCTGATGTTAAATGGAAACCGGTGTGCACGCTCCACCTCTCTGTCCCAGTCCCACCTAGTAGATTCTGAAAAGGCAGTTTTTAACAATTCAATAACAAAACCTTTAGGATCTGACCCCTCCTTGCCCTCCGGAATCTGCAAAAATCTTAGGTTATTTCTACGTGACCGATTTTCTAAGTCAATCAGTTTCCAATTGATATCCTCCTTATGAGCAAGTTGAAGTTCAATATATTTCTTTTGTTGAACCAATTCATCCTCGAGAGTGGATATGCGTGCCTCGGCTTCATTAGCTCTTTCAACAAACTCCGAGTGTGACTTGGCAAGACGCCTGACTGAATTCTGAAGTTTTTTGCACGAATTCTGCACTCTCAAACTGTCTTCACGAGATTCATGCCTGTGTTGCATCATAGTCCTATAGATCAGCTCCAATGAAATCTCTTCTGATAGCTCCTCCATCCCCAATGAAGCTACTGTAGCGTCTACACCGTCTGCACCCTTTGCAGTTTCTCCTAATATTGATACTCCGGATTGATGTGGTTGACTTATTTGACGTAAATCTGGAATTGGCAACTTGACCCCAACCTGTGGTGGTTTGTGGAGATATGAATATTAACTTGACTAATAGGGCATTACAGGAAGGGGTGGCTTTATATAGGGGGCGTAGGCCAAAAGTATATAAAGCTCTGTATAATCTGGTTCAGGATCACGGGTTGTTGGATGTGTGGGGCAATTTGAGGGTACAAGATAGTGGGTATACATTTTATTCTTATCCCCACAAGAAACTGGTTAGACTAGACTACTTTTCACCCCAGCTTCCTTACTGGATGGTGCAACAGTCAGCGTTTATCCCAGAATTACTTCAGATCACGCACCCATTGTTCTAGAGATACAGGGGGGTTCAAGTAAACCAAAATGTTTACGTTTTACATATGACAGGAAGCTGGGATTAAATAATGATTTTGAAACTCACATGGGAAGGTGGATCCAGCTCTTTTTTCAGGAAAATAAGGGGACGTCCAGCCTAGGTACAGTTTGGGATACCTTTAAAGCTTGTTTTCGTGGCGAAAGTATGAGCTTTACGTTTCGGCAGCAAAAGAAAGCTAGACAAGAGCTAGGTGTTTTATATCAGCGCTTAGCACAAGCTGAAACTCTATTAATGAATGGGGTAGCTACCGGGTTGAACGACTTAAGTAGCCTCGAGGATCAAGTAGCCAAATGTAGAGCTAAAGTGGTGGGCTACTAGAGTGCAGATAATGCAAGGAAGTATTTAACATCAAGGAGGGAAAAACATGAATATTCTCACACAATTGGTAAAAGGTTGGCAACCCAGCTTCGGATGAAGGAGTCGGCCAGAAATATTAATGCAATGAAGGATGCAATGGGGGTGTCCCACTCTGACCCTGATGAAATCCTTCAGATTTTTCAGCAGTTTTATACTGAATTATATGCAGGGACTGACAGTGATGGGCTGGACTGATTGGAAATGCTTGAAGGGGGCCTAAAAAAGCTGGATCCCACAGCAGCGCAGGGTTTGGAGGCTCTGATTACTGAGGAAGAGCTGGAAAGGGCTGTAAAAGGTCTACGGATTGGCAAGGCAGCTGGCCCTGATAGAATACCCAGTGAGGTTTATAGACAATTTTATAATATTATTAAAGATGAGTTGTTACTGGTTATTCAGAAGGCCCAGCAGGGAGCTCCTCCTAGAACTTGGTCAGATGCTACCATAGCGGTTTTTTGTAAGAAGGGGAAAAAGCCAGACCTTGTAAGATCCTATAGACCAATATCGTTATTAAATGCTGACAATAAAATATACTCGAAAATACTAGCAAATCGACTCTCTGACTGTATTGCCCCCCTAGTCTCACATCAGCAGCATGGTTTTATTCCAAAAAGAGGGACAGTAGAGCATGTTAATAAGGTCATTACACTATTCGATTCTGCCGCTGTAGGGAAAAATGATCGAGCGCTTATTCTATTAGACGCAGAAAAAGCGCTCGACCGGGTGCAATGGGGGTATATGTGGAAGTTAATGCAGAAAATGGGTTTTGGACCAAAATATATTGAGGCTATTCAGTCTCTATATCAAATACCTACGGACAAGATATCTGCTATGGGTCTACTCTCATATTCTGTTAATATTACACGTGGCACACACCAGGGATGCCCGTGCTCCCCTCTTTTGTTTGCTTTATACATTAACCCTTTTTTAGAACAATTAAGTGGCAATATCTTGATCCCACCATTTCAAGTGTGAGGGTATTATTTTTCTGTGTTTGCCTACGCAGACGATATCGCGGTGACGACGATAAATCCTGGTACCGCCATTAAAGAAATTGAGAGGTTGGCAATGGAGTTTGGGCGAGTAGCAGGATATAAACTAAACCTGTCAAAAACAAAGATTTTGTGCTCGGAGTCTGTAGTTTGGCAAGATAGCAGAGTGGTGAAGGAGGCTATATATTTAGGTATTCAACTGCAGGCTAACATGACAGAATTAGTTGAGGTCAACTGGATAACACTGATGACTAAAATCAAGAATTCCTTGGATAGATGGGAACGACTATACTTAACAATTGTTGGACGGTCCAATGTCATAAAAATGAATGTGCTACCAAAAGTTTTATATCTATTTAGGTGCATACCCTTAGAGTTCACAAAAGACAAGCTACAGGCTCTGCAGTCGAGATGTGGTAAATTTATTTGGAGTCCAGGGAGACCTAGACGGGCAACTAAGTTTATGACATTACCGACTGCTAGGGGAGGGATGGGGGTGCCAAATTTTTTTTTGTACTATGCAACTTGTTTTTTACTAAAGATGAGGTTTTTGATAACTGGGTAGACGGAACAGGATATTGCCTCCGCCCCCACTATTTTTGAAATACAGTTAGGGTCTGCTGCAAAACAAATATTATTTAAGGAGATTGATGGGAGCTACTACAAGCGGACTCGCTTTCAGGTAGTGATGGGCGCGGTCAAGGTTTGGAAGTGGGTTGCTAAGACAACAGCAATAGGGAAAATATCTTATTATACGCCCTGGGATAGTTGCAGACGACATGGCAATGAGATGGCAGCAGAAAGGGGTTAGATGGCTAGGAGACATGTATAAGGATGAAGGGATTTGTAAATCTTTTGAGGAGCTAAAAGATCAATTTCTGTTTCCCAGGAGCTTTTTTTTTATTATTTTTGCAAATTCGAGATTAGTTAATTCGCCGAAAAGTTGTGCTTCAGCCAAATAAAGTTGTGGAAGGTATTAGGAAGTTAGTAAAAATAGGAACGCTTTACCAATTACTACTTAGTGAACGAAGTGATGATTTAGAAAAAGTAAGGACAAAATGGGTGGGTGCATTGGACGATCAAGAATTAGATCTAGATGACTTATTATTATTATCTAAGGAGGTACTAATGTTGGCTAATTTAAAAGCCCAATTTTTTAAGACTCTGTTTGATTTATATTACACCCCGGCTCGAATGTTAAAATGGGCTGGAGGGAACAATGGCAAGTGTTTTCGATGTAGTGCTGATGATGCGGACAGTGTTCATATCTTTTACAGTTGTGTTAAACTTCAATGTTTTATTACTGATCTTGAGAAGTTCTTATCCCTTGTAATTGGAATACCTTTAGCTATTACCCCGGCTATGTTGTTACTGGGGAAAATACCAAAGGATAGAGCAATTGAGCCTTTATATCAACACCGCTATTTTATTTTCTTCGCAATGACTGTCGCACGTTTATGCATAGCCACTGACTGGCTTAAGGAAAATCCACCTGTCTTTCATCATTGGCGTGCTAAAATGCTTAGTATGTACAACTTAGAGTGGGGACTTTTTTCTATTAAGGGTGTAAGGAAGAAAAAACTGGGCATAAAAATATGGAGTGCGTTCCGAGATTATTATGAGGATTAAGAATGGAAGATGTTATGTTTAAGAACTTTGATGGTTTTTTTTTTGCTGGTACAACTGAAATTGGTTATTTAATGTTTGATTGATTATAATAATTGCTGTAACGCATTGGTA
Organism: Lissotriton vulgaris; assembly: GCF_964263255.1. Lineage (NCBI taxonomy): Eukaryota > Metazoa > Chordata > Amphibia > Caudata > Salamandridae > Lissotriton > Lissotriton vulgaris. Next base: position 6,523 of record NW_028252224.1, read on the forward strand.
TTGTAAGGTATCTGTATTCGAACTTGTCATCTTGAACTGCAATTTTGCTGTGAACGCTTAAATAAAAAGAAAAAATAATTTGAAAAAAGATTTTAGATCAATTACAATATCAGGGCATAATAGCACTTTGTTATTCCACAATGAACACTTCCCTTTTGATGGTGTTATAACTAGACAATTCATATAGAGTAGTTTTCAACTATAGAAATATAAACACACATACATGTAGTACAAAACAAGTTCCGGACTACCAGCAAACCCAGCCAAGAAGGAATTCGTGTACTGAGTGGAAACACAACCTTGTGCTCAATAGAACTCAATGGGTAAGTCACGGTTGCAATTTTAAAGAAGGACCCTTTTCAGCACACCCTGAAGAAACCCCATGAAAAATGGAAGTTTGGAGAGTCACCACACCCGTGGATATCCCAGGAACCAGGATAGCTACACCAAGGGAGTCATGTCCATAGGTGCGAAATGAAGTCTGAAACCACTGTAGACCACACTGGAAGGCTTCAGAAAAGATGCCGCTGGTGAAGGAGGTGAAAGTGTCCAGAGGAACCCAAAGGTGCATCGAAGATGGAGGTACCTGCTAACAGAGAGGACAGAGTCTATGCCACTCAGGAGTGACCAGGAGGCACGGAAGACGAATGCCGACCAATATCAGAGATGCAGGAGAGTTGATGGTGCACTTGAAGTTGCAGCTATATGGGCCAGGTGATGCAGAGATGGACCAGGAGCTGTGCACAATCTGTCCCATGCCCAATGTCAAGAGCTAAGGGGTCAGTGTCCGTCAGGGGCACCAACAAGCCTTGCAATGGCAACCAACATAGTTGCAGAAAAAGGTGCAGTGTCGGTACCAGCAAGGTCCATGAGCAGGTAGGTCAGAGCAGGCACTAATCAAGCAGGGGATCGCACTGGAGGCAAAGAGAACCCTTGAGAGGACCCACGGGTCGGAGGCATGAGAGAGGCAAGGGGGACCTCGAGCATCTCACCAAAGGAAGAAGGCAAAGGATGTTGTGCAGGTGAAGATCTTGTCTGTAGGAGATGCTTGAGGCTGGAGCTTCTTCCTGCCCAAAGATCTCTGGAGGAGAGAGTCAACAAGTTTTGGCAATGGCAAGTCAACAAGGTGCACAGGGGTTCTGTTCCAGCGGTCCTGATGAGGGATACTAGCCTCAAAATCAGTGAGAAGATGGTGCAGGCCTAGAGGGAGTTGCAGAATCACCACCAGTGTTGCTGAGCCTTTTGGAGTCTGAGGGCCTCCCAGAGGATCTTTACAGTGTATGGAATAATACCCCCAAGCTGTTTACGGTGTGGGGGTATTATTCCAACATGTTTGGTACCAAACACGACAGGGTTCGTTACAGCCAGGTTAGAGATAGTCATCGCGTAATGACGCATGGCCACTACATGTATCTTAATGACTGATGCACTTACAACCCAGGAGAATCAACTTCAAAGGTTGAAGGGGTGTCCTGCTCATGCTCACACTTAGAACTGAGCTCCCTGCCTTCAGAATTGAAAGGGATGCTTTAGGGGGTAACTTATAGGTTTAAAGTGCACTGAACTCAAATATAAGGAAACATATATCTGTTGTAAGTGGTGCTAGCACCGGCAGATACAAGATGCAATGGCAGGCCTGTAGTTACAATTTAAGTAGTCTCTCATGGGTGGTATAATGCATGCTTCAGCCCCTTGGAGACCCCTGGTGTGCCTATGCCCTGGGTACCTTACTACCATGTACTAGGGACTTACCAGGGTGCACCAGTAGCCAATCTGGAGTGTACCTAAGTACTCACCATGTTCAATTAAGGGAAGACTGGGGTCCTGATTAGCAGTATCCCATTCAGACTAATTAGTAAAACATAATGACACTAGCAACAAGTGGGGGTGATCATGAAAGCAGATCCTACTTTCCTACATATACACTTTATACCTTCATTGGGTGCAGTAGGCAGCTGTTGCAAGGTGAAAGTATTATGTGGTATGGCAGGGGTACCTTATCATGTAATACCTGCACAATACACAAATATGGACACCGGGTACTCGCTCAGAATACCTTCTCTCAGTACTGGTTGAGTGACAAAGAGCAGATAGGCTACGTAGAGGAACATGTTTTAAGCATTTCATATCACCAACATGGACAAAAAGTAACGGACACGACTCAAGAGAAATCTCACACCAATTTTTAAAAATAGCTATGACATATATTTTTAGACACCAAATGAAATGAATACGCACAGTATACCCGGAGTTATCAATTTTCAAGCAATAATGACATTAATACTTTGCAATGTGAAAAACATTGACTTTGCGGTCAATGGGAAAAACACATATATGCAATCGATACTTTAGAGGGTGAGTTCAATTAAACCTACCAGGTAAGTTCTCAGGAGTCCTTAGACCAGTTTACAACAGCTAGCATGATTTTACCTGGCTCAGGGGAGTGGAGAGAAGAGGTGCACTTTCAGCTGTCAAAAGGAGCTGTCAATCAGACTTGTGTTGTTGAAATGATTGCCTGAGCAAAGAGGTACTTGCGGGATGAGTTGAGCAAAACCCTGGGAGAAAACGCAAAAAGCTGGGCCTGGACCAGGAGTCTCCAAGCAGAACAGATCTGCCTGGCTCAGGGGACTCGAGCACAGTTGTGACCTTGGCTAGCCCTGCTGCTGAACCAGATCAGTGGCCAGAGGAGCTGGCAGGTGTGCCAAGAGAGGACAAAAACAAATGCAAGATCTTTGTGATGGAGCCACAGGAGTGGTCCCTCGTTCAAGCAAATGAATCTCTTCTTTTGAAGTGTTGAGTATAGCAGGAAGTAGTCAGACTGACCACCAACTAGGCTTAGTACCTGCAAGTGCACCAAATGAGAAAGTCTTCATCCAGAGGACATGGGGAAGATTGTAGAAAGCTGAGCCTCACTGAGGGTCGGGACTACAGTTACCAAAAGCCACCTGCAGAAGGCCTTTGAGCAGCTTAGCCGGGCGGCTCAAGCTGCAAGGCTTCAAGGTCATGGGCTTTGGGGTGTGTGTCTGTCGACTGCAGGGGGACTAGTTCTTCTATGTCAAGGGAGTTCTTGTGAAGTCTGAAGTTTGCAGAGGGATTTGCTTTCCTTATGGAAACAATCTCTTGCCTCGGTCAGGTCGCAATCCAGAGGGTGCAGACAAGCTGCTCATGCAGTGCTGTCATGGCCGACCTATTGGGTCTGATTTTACTTGAGGCACTCAGGGTGGCTACATTAGTTCTGCAGCCCTGGTACTCCTTTTATATCCCTGCCCTAGGTACCATTAGTATCATATACTAGGGCCTTACACAGACATAAAAGTACTTGCCAATTCGGTGCATCAATCCACATTTATAGTTTTGAGGGAAAGAGCACTGGTACTGGGCTTGGTTAGCGCAACCCAAAACACATTTAGATCAATCACCGCAGCATCTAACAACAAAAAGTGGGGAAATGATCATCCAAAAAAGGCACTTTACAGCAGCTGCTTTTTTTAAATGATACAGATAGAAAGGTTGAGTATAATCTGGCCTTCAGTCTCAAGAATTCATATATTATACACAAAATATCCCACAAACTCCATTTATTTTACTGAATCATTAGTAGAAGAGAGCGTTCAGATGACTCTTTACAACCTTTAGGGGAACTAAGCAAAAATATTTTGCATTTTGCGCTACAGTACAGGGAATATTTGAAAATAGAGACTTCAAATTGCTATTCACACATCCCAAAGTTTTAGGTGATTCTATTGACCAGCATAAATATATGCCATGTTACATGCGATACAGAAAACTGATCAAACTGTTCTCACACTTATCGGGTCAGACTCAGCATTCTCTATAAAGAATACAATGTGGACTTACAACATAGGTGTTTGAATGGATTCAAGGATTCAATAAGTAAACTGCTAAAAATGACATAACTTGGGATAAGTGGCTAGCTTACAAATCAAACTTTCTTTGGTCCATGTAGAACAACCATAGCTTATAAAAATTAAGGCATTTACTCTAAATTGAACTCTGCAGTGGAAATAGCTTGAAAGACTCTGGTGCAGACCTTTAAGGTAGCTGCTGTTGCTCAATCTCAAACAAAGATTGATACAAACATTATTGTGCCAGTACAAACAACATAGCTTGGCAAATTAGCTCCTAATGGGCTTCACAACAAATATTCTTACCATTTTGCTAAAGATTATGTTGCTATGGTTTTCATTCCAGGAATAGGGGATAGGTAAATGCCCAACAAGTCAATCAATCAATCAATCATAGCATTTGTAAAGCGCACAACATACCCGTGAGGGTCTCAAGGTACTAGGGGGGGGAGTGCTGCTACTGTTCTAAGAGCAAGGTCTTGAGAAGTCTCCTGAAGGTTAGGAGGTCTTTGGTCCACTGTAGGTGGATGGGGAGGGTGTTCCACGTCTTGGCGGTGAGGTGGGAGAATGATCTGCCGCTGGGGGATGGTGGCGAGGGTGCCGTCTGCGGAGTGGAGCTGGTGGGCGGGGGTGTGGAGGCTGAGTCGACTGCTTGAGTACGCTGGTCCGGTGTTTTGGAGTGCCTTGTGTGCATGTGTGAAGAGCTTGAAGGTTACCCTCTTGCTAATAGGGAGCCAGTGCAGGTCTCTCAGGTGGGGTGTGATGTTGCTGCGGCGGGGGTTGTCGAGAATCAGGCGGGCGGAGGCATTCTGGATGTGTTGGAGCAGTTTCAGGAGTTTGGCCGGGGCTCCTGCGTAGAGTGCATTGCCGTAGTCCAGTTTACTGCTGACGAGGGTGTGGGTGACCGTCTTTCTAGTTTTGTGGAGATCCACTTGAAGATCCTGCGAAGCATGCGGAGGGTATTAACGCAGGAGGAGGAGACGGCGTTGACCTGCTTCGCCATGGAAAGTGTGGAGTCGAGGATGACCCCTAGGTTTTGTGCATGGTCGGTGGGTGTAGGGGGTGATCCTAGTGCCAACCGCCACCAGAAGTCATCCCAGACCGAGGGGGTGGAGCAGAGGATGAGGACCTCCGTCTTGTCCGAGTTCAGCTTCAGTCGGCTGTTCCTCATCCAGTCGGGGACGGCCTTTATTTCTTCGTGGAGGTTGGTTTTGGCAGTGTGGGGGTCCTTGGTGAGTGAGAGTATCAGCTGGGTGTTGTCGGCATAGGAGATGATGTTTAGGTCATGCCGTCGGGCGACGTGGGTGCGTGGTGCCATATAGACGTTGAACAACGTTGGGCTGAGGGATGAGCCTTGGGGTATGCCGCAGATGATCTCGGTGGCTTTGGAGCGGACGGGGGGAGGCGGACACTCTGGGTTCTCCCGGAGAGAAAGGAGGTGGTCCAGTCCAGGGCTTTCTCTTGGATTCCAGCGTCGTGGAGGCGTGCTCTTACTGTGTGGTGAGTAAAACACACAAGATGATGGACGGAATGCTGCACAATGGCAAAAAATTCACCCCCAGTCACAGATCTGTGTTTTATCCATCCTTATTTTGCTCACCAAGCCACCCCAGTTCAGAAATGTCCATATGCAAATCAGTCTTGACCCTGTGCATCATGGGAACAGTCCAGCCCGAACTGCCAAGCCATGTCTTCCCCGGACCGGAATCAACCATCCTAGGACCGGTTTCTGGCTATCAGCCGTCTTCAGCCAGAATAGCTTGACTCCAGTGGCTTAGTGAGCATGGGACCCACGTCTGGGCATACCCTTCCCACATAGGGTGAACAGCAAAACAGACAAGATGATGGACGGAATGTTGCACAATGGGAAAACATTCACCCCAGTCACAGATTTGGGTTTAATCCATTGTTATTTTGCTCACCAAGCCACCCCAGTTCAGACATGGCCATATGCAAATCAGTCTTCACCCTGTGCATCATGGGAACAGTCCAGCCCGAACTGCCAAGCCATGTCTTCCCTGGACCAGTATCAAGCATCCTAGGACCGGTCTCTGGATATCAGCCGTCTTCAGCCAGGATAGCTTGACTCCAGTGGCTTAGTGAGCACGGGACCCACGTCTGGGCATACCCTTCCCACATAGGGTGAACAGCAAAACACACAAGATGATGGACGGAATGTTGCACAATGGTAAAATATTCACCCCCAGTCACAGATCTGGGTTTAATCCATTGTTATTTTGCTCACCAAGCCACCCCAGTTCAGACATGGCCATATGCAAATCAGTCTTGACCTTGTGCCTCATGGGAACAGTCAAGCCCGAACTGCCAAGCCAGGTCTTTTCTGGACCAGTATCAAGCATCCTAGGACCGGTTTCTGGATATCAGCCGTCTTCAGCCAGGATAGCTTGACTCCAGTGGCTTAGTGAGCACGGGACCCACGTCTGGGCATACCCTTCCCACACAGGGTGAACAGCAAAACACACAAGATGATGGATGGAATGTTGCACAATGGTAAAACATTCACCCCCAGTCACATATCTGGGTTTAATCCATTGTTATTTTGCTCACCAAGCCACCCCAGTTCAGACATGGCCATATGCAAATCAGTCTTGACCCTGTGCCTCATGGGAACAGTCCAGCCCGAACTGCCAAGCCATGTCTTCCCTGGACCAGAATCAAGCATCCTAGGACCGGTTTCTGGCTATCAGTCATCTTCAGCCAGGATAGCTTGACTCCAGTGGCTTAGTGAGCACGGGACCCACGTCTGGGCATACCCTTCCCACATAGGGTGAACAGCAAAACACACAAGATGATGGACGGAATGCTGCACAATGGTAAAAAATTCACCCCAGTCACAGATCTGTGTTTTATCCATCCTTATTTTGCTCATCAAGCCACCCCAGTTCAGAAATGTCCATATGCAAATCAGTCTTGACCCTGTGCATCATGGGAACAGTCCAGCCCGAACTGCCAAGCCATGTCTTCCCCGGACCGGAATCAAGCATCCTAGGACCTGTTTCTGGCTATCAGCCGTCTTCAGCCAGGATAGCTTGACTCCAGTGGCTTAGTGAGCACGGGACCCACGTCTGGGCATACCATTCCCACATAGGGTGAACAGCAAAACAGACAAGATGATGGACGGTATGTTGCACAATGGCAAAACATTCACCCCAGTCACAGATTTGGGTTTAATCCATTGTTATTTTGCTCACCAAGCCACCCCAGTTCAGACATGGCCATATGCAAATCAGTCTTGACCCTGTGCCTCATGGGAACAGTCCAGCCCGAACTGCCAAGCCATATCTTCCCTGGACCAGAATCAAGCATCCTAGGACCGGTTTCTGGCTATCAGCCGTTTTCAGCCAGGATAGCTTGACTCCAGTGGCTTAGTGAGCACCGGACCCACGTCTGGGCATACCCTTCCCCCATAGGGTGAGCAGCAAAACACACAAGATGATGGATGGAATGTTGCACAATGGTAAAACATTCACCCCCAGTCACAGATCTGGGTTTAATCCATTGTTATTTTGCTCACCAAGCCACCCCAGTTCAGACATGGCCATATGCAAATCAGTCTTGACCCTGTGCCTCATGGGAACAGTCCAGCCCGAACTGCCAAGCCATGTCTTCCCTGGACCAGAATCAAGCATCCTAGGACCGGTTTCTGGCTATCAGCCGTCTTCAGCCAGGATAGCTTGACTCCAGTGGCTTAGTGAGCACGGGACCCACGTCTGGGCATACCCTTCCCACATAGGGTGAACAGCAAAACACACAAGATGATGGACGGAATGTTGCACAATGGTAAAATATTCACCCCCAGTCACAGATCTGGGTTTAATCCATTGTTATTTTGCTCACCAAGCCACCCCAGTTCAGACATGGCCATATGCAAATCAGTCTTGACCCTGTGCCTCATGGGAACAGTCCAGCCCGAACTGCCAAGCCATGTCTTCCCTGGACCAGAATCAAGCATCCTAGGACCGGTTTCTGCCTATCAGCCGTCTTCAGCCAGGATAGCTTGACTCCAGTGGCTTAGTGAGCACGAGATCCACGTCTGGGCATACCCTTCCCGCATAGGGTGAGCAGCAAAACACACAAGATGATGGACAGATTGTTGCACAATGGCAAAACATTCATCCCCAGTCACAGATCTGGGTTTAATCCATTGTTATTTTGCTCACCAAGCCACCCCAGTTCAGACATGGCCATATGCAAATCAGTCTTGACCTTGTGCCTCATGGGAACAGTCAAGCCCGAACTGCCAAGCCAGGTCTTTTCTGGACCAGTATCAAGCATCCTAGGACCGGTTTCTGGATATCAGCCGTCTTCAGCCAGGATAGCTTGACTCCAGTGGCTTAGTGAGCACGGGACCCACGTCTGGGCATACCCTTCCCACACAGGGTGAACAGCAAAACACACAAGATGATGGATGGAATGTTGCACAATGGTAAAACATTCACCCCCAGTCACATATCTGGGTTTAATCCATTGTTATTTTGCTCACCAAGCCACCCCAGTTCAGACATGGCCATATGCAAATCAGTCTTGACCCTGTGCCTCATGGGAACAGTCCAGCCCGAACTGCCAAGCCATGTCTTCCCTGGACCAGAATCAAGCATCCTAGGACCGGTTTCTGGCTATCAGTCATCTTCAGCCAGGATAGCTTGACTCCAGTGGCTTAGTGAGCACGGGACCCACGTCTGGGCATACCCTTCCCACATAGGGTGAACAGCAAAACACACAAGATGATGGACGGAATGCTGCACAATGGCAAAAAATTCACCCCAGTCACAGATCTGTGTTTTATCCATCCTTATTTTGCTCATCAAGCCACCCCAGTTCAGAAATGTCCATTTGCAAATCAGTCTTGACCCTGTGCATCATGGGAACAGTCCAGCCCGAACTGCCAAGCCATGTCTTCCCCGGACCGGAATCAAGCATCCTAGGACCGGTTTCTGGCTATCAGCCGTCTTCAGCCAGGATAGCTTGACTCCAGTGGCTTAGTGAGCACGGGACCCACGTCTGGGCATACCATTCCCACATAGGGTGAACAGCAAAACAGACAAGATGATGGACGGTATGTTGCACAATGGCAAAACATTCACCCCAGTCACAGATTTGGGTTTAATCCATTGTTATTTTGCTCACCAAGCGACCCCAGTTCAGACATGGCCATATGCAAATCAGTCTTGACCCTGTGCCTCATGGGAACAGTCCAGCCCGAACTGCCAAGCCATATCTTCCCTGGACCAGAATCAAGCATCCTAGGACCGGTTTCTGGCTATCAGCCGTTTTCAGCCAGGATAGCTTGACTCCAGTGGCTTAGTGAGCACCGGACCCACGTCTGGGCATACCCTTCCCCCATAGGGTGAGCAGCAAAACACACAAGATGATGGATGGAATGTTGCACAATGGTAAAACATTCACACCCAGTCACAGATCTGGGTTTAATCCATTGTTATTTTGCTCACCAAGCCACCCCAGTTCAGACATGGCCATATGCAAATCAGTCTTGACCCTGTGCCTCATGGGAACAGTCCAGCCCGAACTGCCAAGCCATGTCTTCCCTGGACCAGAATCAAGCATCCTAGGACCGGTTTCTGGCTATCAGCCGTCTTCAGCCAGGATAGCTTGACTCCAGTGGCTTAGTGAGCACGGGACCCACGTCTGGGCATACCCTTCCCACATAGGGTGAACAGCAAAACACACAAGATGATGGACGGAATGTTGCACAATGGTAAAATATTCACCCCCAGTCACAGATCTGGGTTTAATCCATTGTTATTTTGCTCACCAAGCCACCCCAGTTCAGACATGGCCATATGCAAATCAGTCTTGACCCTGTGCCTCATGGGAACAGTCCAGCCCGAACTGCCAAGCCATGTCTTCCCTGGACCAGAATCAAGCATCCTAGGACCGGTTTCTGGCTATCAGTCATCTTCAGCCAGGATAGCTTGACTCCAGTGGCTTAGTGAGCACGGGACCCACGTCTGGGCATACCCTTCCCACATAGGGTGAACAGCAAAACAGACAAGATGATGGACGGAATGTTGCACAATGGGAAAACATTCACCCCAGTCACAGATTTGGGTTTAATCCATTGTTATTTTGCTCACCAAGCCACCCCAGTTCAGACATGGCCATATGCAAATCAGTCTTCACCCTGTGCATCATGGGAACAGTCCAGCCCGAACTGCCAAGCCATGTCTTCCCTGGACCAGTATCAAGCATCCTAGGACCGGTCTCTGGATATCAGCCGTCTTCAGCCAGGATAGCTTGACTCCAGTGGCTTAGTGAGCACGGGACCCACGTCTGGGCATACCCTTCCCACATAGGGTGAACAGCAAAACACACAAGATGATGGACGGAATGTTGCACAATGGTAAAATATTCACCCCCAGTCACAGATCTGGGTTTAATCCATTGTTATTTTGCTCACCAAGCCACCCCAGTTCAGACATGGCCATATGCAAATCAGTCTTGACCTTGTGCCTCATGGGAACAGTCAAGCCCGAACTGCCAAGCCAGGTCTTTTCTGGACCAGTATCAAGCATCCTAGGACCGGTTTCTGGATATCAGCCGTCTTCAGCCAGGATAGCTTGACTCCAGTGGCTTAGTGAGCACGGGACCCACGTCTGGGCATACCCTTCCCACACAGGGTGAACAGCAAAACACACAAGATGATGGATGGAATGTTGCACAATGGTAAAACATTCACCCCCAGTCACATATCTGGGTTTAATCCATTGTTATTTTGCTCACCAAGCCACCCCAGTTCAGACATGGCCATATGCAAATCAGTCTTGACCCTGTGCCTCATGGGAACAGTCCAGCCCGAACTGCCAAGCCATGTCTTCCCTGGACCAGAATCAAGCATCCTAGGACCGGTTTCTGGCTATCAGTCATCTTCAGCCAGGATAGCTTGACTCCAGTGGCTTAGTGAGCACGGGACCCACGTCTGGGCATACCCTTCCCACATAGGGTGAACAGCAAAACACACAAGATGATGGACGGAATGCTGCACAATGGTAAAAAATTCACCCCAGTCACAGATCTGTGTTTTATCCATCCTTATTTTGCTCATCAAGCCACCCCAGTTCAGAAATGTCCATATGCAAATCAGTCTTGACCCTGTGCATCATGGGAACAGTCCAGCCCGAACTGCCAAGCCATGTCTTCCCCGGACCGGAATCAAGCATCCTAGGACCTGTTTCTGGCTATCAGCCGTCTTCAGCCAGGATAGCTTGACTCCAGTGGCTTAGTGAGCACGGGACCCACGTCTGGGCATACCATTCCCACATAGGGTGAACAGCAAAACAGACAAGATGATGGACGGTATGTTGCACAATGGCAAAACATTCACCCCAGTCACAGATTTGGGTTTAATCCATTGTTATTTTGCTCACCAAGCCACCCCAGTTCAGACATGGCCATATGCAAATCAGTCTTGACCCTGTGCCTCATGGGAACAGTCCAGCCCGAACTGCCAAGCCATATCTTCCCTGGACCAGAATCAAGCATCCTAGGACCGGTTTCTGGCTATCAGCCGTTTTCAGCCAGGATAGCTTGACTCCAGTGGCTTAGTGAGCACCGGACCCACGTCTGGGCATACCCTTCCCCCATAGGGTGAGCAGCAAAACACACAAGATGATGGATGGAATGTTGCACAATGGTAAAACATTCACCCCCAGTCACAGATCTGGGTTTAATCCATTGTTATTTTGCTCACCAAGCCACCCCAGTTCAGACATGGCCATATGCAAATCAGTCTTGACCCTGTGCCTCATGGGAACAGTCCAGCCCGAACTGCCAAGCCATGTCTTCCCTGGACCAGAATCAAGCATCCTAGGACCGGTTTCTGGCTATCAGCCGTCTTCAGCCAGGATAGCTTGACTCCAGTGGCTTAGTGAGCACGGGACCCACGTCTGGGCATACCCTTCCCACATAGGGTGAACAGCAAAACACACAAGATGATGGACGGAATGTTGCACAATGGTAAAATATTCACCCCCAGTCACAGATCTGGGTTTAATCCATTGTTATTTTGCTCACCAAGCCACCCCAGTTCAGACATGGCCATATGCAAATCAGTCTTGACCCTGTGCCTCATGGGAACAGTCCAGCCCGAACTGCCAAGCCATGTCTTCCCTGGACCAGAATCAAGCATCCTAGGACCGGTTTCTGCCTATCAGCCGTCTTCAGCCAGGATAGCTTGACTCCAGTGGCTTAGTGAGCACGAGATCCACGTCTGGGCATACCCTTCCCGCATAGGGTGAGCAGCAAAACACACAAGATGATGGACAGATTGTTGCACAATGGCAAAACATTCATCCCCAGTCACAGATCTGGGTTTAATCCATTGTTATTTTGCTCACCAAGCCACCCCAGTTCAGACATGGCCATATGCAAATCAGTCTTGACCCTGTGCCTCATGGGAACAGTCCAGCCCGAACTGCCAAGCCATGTCTTCCCTGGACCAGAATCAAGCATCCTAGGACCGGTTTCTGGCTATCAGCCGTCTTCAGCCAGGATAGCTTGACTCCAGTGGCTTAGTGAGCACGGGACCCACGTCTGGGCATACCCTTCCCACATAGGGTGAACAGCAAAACACACAAGATGATGGACGGAATGTTGCACAATGGTAAAATATTCACCCCCAGTCACAGATCTGGGTTTAATCCATTGTTATTTTGCTCACCAAGCCACCCCAGTTCAGACATGGCCATATGCAAATCAGTCTTGACCCTGTGCCTCATGGGAACAGTCCAGCCCGAACTGCCAAGCCATGTCTTCCCTGGACCAGAATCAAGCATCCTAGGACCGGTTTCTGCCTATCAGCCGTCTTCAGCCAGGATAGCTTGACTCCAGTGGCTTAGTGAGCACGAGATCCACGTCTGGGCATACCCTTCCCGCATAGGGTGAGCAGCAAAACACAGCAGATGATGGACAGATTGTTGCACAATGGCAAAACATTCATCCCCAGTCACAGATCTGGGTTTAATCCATTGTTATTTTGCTCACCAAGCCACCCCAGTTCAGACATGGCCATATGCAAATCAGTCTTGACCTTGTGCCTCATGGGAACAGTCAAGCCCGAACTGCCAAGCCAGGTCTTTTCTGGACCAGTATCAAGCATCCTAGGACCGGTTTCTGGATATCAGCCGTCTTCAGCCAGGATAGCTTGACTCCAGTGGCTTAGTGAGCACGGGACCCACGTCTGGGCATACCCTTCCCACACAGGGTGAACAGCAAAACACACAAGATGATGGATGGAATGTTGCACAATGGTAAAACATTCACCCCCAGTCACATATCTGGGTTTAATCCATTGTTATTTTGCTCACCAAGCCACCCCAGTTCAGACATGGCCATATGCAAATCAGTCTTGACCCTGTGCCTCATGGGAACAGTCCAGCCCGAACTGCCAAGCCATGTCTTCCCTGGACCAGAATCAAGCATCCTAGGACCGGTTTCTGGCTATCAGTCATCTTCAGCCAGGATAGCTTGACTCCAGTGGCTTAGTGAGCACGGGACCCACGTCTGGGCATACCCTTCCCACATAGGGTGAACAGCAAAACACACAAGATGATGGACGGAATGCTGCACAATGGCAAAAAATTCACCCCAGTCACAGATCTGTGTTTTATCCATCCTTATTTTGCTCATCAAGCCACCCCAGTTCAGAAATGTCCATTTGCAAATCAGTCTTGACCCTGTGCATCATGGGAACAGTCCAGCCCGAACTGCCAAGCCATGTCTTCCCCGGACCGGAATCAAGCATCCTAGGACCGGTTTCTGGCTATCAGCCGTCTTCAGCCAGGATAGCTTGACTCCAGTGGCTTAGTGAGCACGGGACCCACGTCTGGGCATACCATTCCCACATAGGGTGAACAGCAAAACAGACAAGATGATGGACGGTATGTTGCACAATGGCAAAACATTCACCCCAGTCACAGATTTGGGTTTAATCCATTGTTATTTTGCTCACCAAGCGACCCCAGTTCAGACATGGCCATATGCAAATCAGTCTTGACCCTGTGCCTCATGGGAACAGTCCAGCCCGAACTGCCAAGCCATATCTTCCCTGGACCAGAATCAAGCATCCTAGGACCGGTTTCTGGCTATCAGCCGTTTTCAGCCAGGATAGCTTGACTCCAGTGGCTTAGTGAGCACCGGACCCACGTCTGGGCATACCCTTCCCCCATAGGGTGAGCAGCAAAACACACAAGATGATGGATGGAATGTTGCACAATGGTAAAACATTCACACCCAGTCACAGATCTGGGTTTAATCCATTGTTATTTTGCTCACCAAGCCACCCCAGTTCAGACATGGCCATATGCAAATCAGTCTTGACCCTGTGCCTCATGGGAACAGTCCAGCCCGAACTGCCAAGCCATGTCTTCCCTGGACCAGAATCAAGCATCCTAGGACCGGTTTCTGGCTATCAGCCGTCTTCAGCCAGGATAGCTTGACTCCAGTGGCTTAGTGAGCACGGGACCCACGTCTGGGCATACCCTTCCCACATAGGGTGAACAGCAAAACACACAAGATGATGGACGGAATGTTGCACAATGGTAAAATATTCACCCCCAGTCACAGATCTGGGTTTAATCCATTGTTATTTTGCTCACCAAGCCACCCCAGTTCAGACATGGCCATATGCAAATCAGTCTTGACCCTGTGCCTCATGGGAACAGTCCAGCCCGAACTGCCAAGCCATGTCTTCCCTGGACCAGAATCAAGCATCCTAGGACCGGTTTCTGGCTATCAGTCATCTTCAGCCAGGATAGCTTGACTCCAGTGGCTTAGTGAGCACGGGACCCACGTCTGGGCATACCCTTCCCACATAGGGTGAACAGCAAAACACACAAGATGATGGACGGAATGCTGCACAATGGCAAAAAATTCACCCCAGTCACAGATCTGTGTTTTATCCATCCTTATTTTGCTCATCAAGCCACCCCAGTTCAGAAATGTCCATATGCAAATCAGTCTTGACCCTGTGCATCATGGGAACAGTCCAGCCCGAACTGCCAAGCCATGTCTTCCCCGGACCGGAATCAAGCATCCTAGGACCGGTTTCTGGCTATCAGCCGTCTTCAGCCAGGATAGCTTGACTCCAGTGGCTTAGTGAGCACGGGACCCACGTCTGGGCATACCATTCCCACATAGGGTGAACAGCAAAACAGACAAGATGATGGACGGTATGTTGCACAATGGCAAAACATTCACCCCAGTCACAGATTTGGGTTTAATCCATTGTTATTTTGCTCACCAAGCCACCCCAGTTCAGACATGGCCATATGCAAATCAGTCTTGACCCTGTGCCTCATGGGAACAGTCCAGCCCGAACTGCCAAGCCATATCTTCCCTGGACCAGAATCAAGCATCCTAGGACCGGTTTCTGGCTATCAGCCGTTTTCAGCCAGGATAGCTTGACTCCAGTGGCTTAGTGAGCACCGGACCCACGTCTGGGCATACCCTTCCCCCATAGGGTGAGCAGCAAAACACACAAGATGATGGATGGAATGTTGCACAATGGTAAAACATTCACCCCCAGTCACAGATCTGGGTTTAATCCATTGTTATTTTGCTCACCAAGCCACCCCAGTTCAGACATGGCCATATGCAAATCAGTCTTGACCCTGTGCCTCATGGGAACAGTCCAGCCCGAACTGCCAAGCCATGTCTTCCCTGGACCAGAATCAAGCATCCTAGGACCGGTTTCTGGCTATCAGCCGTCTTCAGCCAGGATAGCTTGACTCCAGTGGCTTAGTGAGCACGGGACCCACGTCTGGGCATACCCTTCCCACATAGGGTGAACAGCAAAACACACAAGATGATGGACGGAATGTTGCACAATGGTAAAATATTCACCCCCAGTCACAGATCTGGGTTTAATCCATTGTTATTTTGCTCACCAAGCCACCCCAGTTCAGACATGGCCATATGCAAATCAGTCTTGACCCTGTGCCTCATGGGAACAGTCCAGCCCGAACTGCCAAGCCATGTCTTCCCTGGACCAGAATCAAGCATCCTAGGACCGGTTTCTGCCTATCAGCCGTCTTCAGCCAGGATAGCTTGACTCCAGTGGCTTAGTGAGCACGAGATCCACGTCTGGGCATACCCTTCCCGCATAGGGTGAGCAGCAAAACACACAAGATGATGGACAGATTGTTGCACAATGGCAAAACATTCATCCCCAGTCACAGATCTGGGTTTAATCCATTGTTATTTTGCTCACCAAGCCACCCCAGTTCAGACATGGCCATATGCAAATCAGTCTTGACCTTGTGCCTCATGGGAACAGTCAAGCCCGAACTGCCAAGCCAGGTCTTTTCTGGACCAGTATCAAGCATCCTAGGACCGGTTTCTGGATATCAGCCGTCTTCAGCCAGGATAGCTTGACTCCAGTGGCTTAGTGAGCACGGGACCCACGTCTGGGCATACCCTTCCCACACAGGGTGAACAGCAAAACACACAAGATGATGGATGGAATGTTGCACAATGGTAAAACATTCACCCCCAGTCACATATCTGGGTTTAATCCATTGTTATTTTGCTCACCAAGCCACCCCAGTTCAGACATGGCCATATGCAAATCAGTCTTGACCCTGTGCCTCATGGGAACAGTCCAGCCCGAACTGCCAAGCCATGTCTTCCCTGGACCAGAATCAAGCATCCTAGGACCGGTTTCTGGCTATCAGTCATCTTCAGCCAGGATAGCTTGACTCCAGTGGCTTAGTGAGCACGGGACCCACGTCTGGGCATACCCTTCCCACATAGGGTGAACAGCAAAACACACAAGATGATGGACGGAATGCTGCACAATGGCAAAAAATTCACCCCAGTCACAGATCTGTGTTTTATCCCTCCTTATTTTGCTCATCAAGCCACCCCAGTTCAGAAATGTCCATATGCAAATCAGTCTTGACCCTGTGCATCATGGGAACAGTCCAGCCCGAACTGCCAAGCCATGTCTTCCCCGGACCGGAATCAAGCATCCTAGGACCGGTTTCTGGCTATCAGCCGTCTTCAGCCAGGATAGCTTGACTCCAGTGGCTTAGTGAGCACGGGACCCACGTCTGGGCATACCATTCCCACATAGGGTGAACAGCAAAACAGACAAGATGATGGACGGTATGTTGCACAATGGCAAAACATTCACCCCAGTCACAGATTTGGGTTTAATCCATTGTTATTTTGCTCACCAAGCCACCCCAGTTCAGACATGGCCATATGCAAATCAGTCTTGACCCTGTGCCTCATGGGAACAGTCCAGCCCGAACTGCCAAGCCATATCTTCCCTGGACCAGAATCAAGCATCCTAGGACCGGTTTCTGGCTATCAGCCGTTTTCAGCCAGGATAGCTTGACTCCAGTGGCTTAGTGAGCACCGGACCCACGTCTGGGCATACCCTTCCCCCATAGGGTGAGCAGCAAAACACACAAGATGATGGATGGAATGTTGCACAATGGTAAAACATTCACCCCCAGTCACAGATCTGGGTTTAATCCATTGTTATTTTGCTCACCAAGCCACCCCAGTTCAGACATGGCCATATGCAAATCAGTCTTGACCCTGTGCCTCATGGGAACAGTCCAGCCCGAACTGCCAAGCCATGTCTTCCCTGGACCAGAATCAAGCATCCTAGGACCGGTTTCTGGCTATCAGCCGTCTTCAGCCAGGATAGCTTGACTCCAGTGGCTTAGTGAGCACGGGACCCACGTCTGGGCATACCCTTCCCACATAGGGTGAACAGCAAAACACACAAGATGATGGACGGAATGTTGCACAATGGTAAAATATTCACCCCCAGTCACAGATCTGGGTTTAATCCATTGTTATTTTGCTCACCAAGCCACCCCAGTTCAGACATGGCCATATGCAAATCAGTCTTGACCCTGTGCCTCATGGGAACAGTCCAGCCCGAACTGCCAAGCCATGTCTTCCCTGGACCAGAATCAAGCATCCTAGGACCGGTTTCTGCCTATCAGCCGTCTTCAGCCAGGATAGCTTGACTCCAGTGGCTTAGTGAGCACGAGATCCACGTCTGGGCATACCCTTCCCGCATAGGGTGAGCAGCAAAACACACAAGATGATGGACAGATTGTTGCACAATGGCAAAACATTCATCCCCAGTCGCAGATATGAGTTTAATCCATCGTTATTTTGCTCACGAAGCCACCCCTGTTCAGACATGGCCATATGCAAATCAGTCTTGACCTTGTGGCTCATGGGAACAGTCCAGCCCAAACTGCCAAGCCATGTCTTCCCCTGACCGGTATCAAGCATGGCCATGTCTGAAGTAGGATGGTGGAGTGAGCTAAAGAATGGTGATGGATTAAACCCAGATCAGTTGACTGGGGGGTGAGTGTTTGATTTGCTCAAATGCTCCGTCCATCATCCCCTTTGGTATCGCTTAGTGTGTGGTGGCAGACTGTGTCGAAGGCGGCTGTGAGGTCCATGAGGATGAGGGCCGTGGTTTCTCCGTTGTCGAGCAGGATCCTGATGTCATTGGCGGCGGTGATGAGGGCAGTTTTGGTGCTGTGATTGCTGCGTAACCCGGACTGGGACGGGTCCAGGATGTTGTTCTCTTCGAGGAAGCTGGTCAGTTGTTTGTTGACGGCCTTTTCGATGACCTTCACCGGGAACGGGAGCCGGGAAATGGGTCGGATGTTCTTGAGGTCCGCCTTGGGTTTCTTCAGTAAGGCATTCATCTCTGCGTGCTTCCAGCTCTCCGGGTAGTTTGCTGTCTCGAAGGAGATGTTGATGGTTTACCGGAGGTGGGGTGCGATGGTTCTGCTGGCTTTGTTGAAGATGTGGTGTGGGCAGGGGTCTTCCGGGGATCGGGAGTGGACGGTGTTCATGATCTTGATAGTGTTGTTGTCATTGATGTTGGTCCAGGCGAGCAGGCAGTTGGTGCAGGTGGTGGTAGTAGGAGCAGGGTTGTGTCGGTGGTTGCTGGGGTGGTGACGGCGTTGAAGCTGTCTTGGATGTCTGCGATCTTGCGATGGTAGGAGGTGGCCAGCGAGTCGCACAGGTCTTGTGATGGTGGGATGTCGTTGGTTTTGGAGCTGGGGTTGTAGAGTTCCTTCACAATACTGAAAAGTTCTTTGCTGTTGTGTGCATTGTTGTCTATGCGGTCTGTGAAGGTGGTCCTTTTGGTGGATCTGATGAGTTGGTGGTGTCGGTGGGTGACGTTCCTGTGGGCTGTGTAACTTTCCAGTGTTCTTTCGCGGGTCCAGTTTTTTTCTAGTTATCGGCAGGTTCGCTTGGAGGCCTGGAGGTCTTCGGTGAACCAGCTGGCTCTCTTGCTGGTGTGGATGTTGGGGGGTTTCTTGAGTGGGGCGATGGTGTTGGCGCAGTCGTTGATCCATTGTCTGAGGCTGCGGGCTGCAGCGTTGGGGTTGGTCGGGTCTGCGGGTGGGCTCTGGGCATGGGCAGTGGTTAGCTGGTCCTCGGTGATCTTGCCCTAGCTGCGAAGAGGCATCTTATGGGTGTGGTGGGTTTCCGGTAGGTGAAGTGGGTGCAGCGGTCGTCGGTCCAGTGGAGTTCAGTGGTGCGGTCGAAGAGGACGTAGGTGCTTGCTGAGAAGATGGGGTCAAGCATGTGGCTGGCTCAGTGAGTAGGTTTTGTGATGAGTTGTCTGAGTCCAAGGTTGGCGAGGTTGTCAATCAGGGTGGATGAGTTGAAGTCGTTGTTGTTCTCGAGGTGGAAGTTCAGGTCCCCGAGGAGGATGTAGTCTGTGGAGGTGAGGGTGTGTGTACTGATGAAGTCGGCGATGGAATCGCTGAACTGCGGTCAGGGTCCGGGGGGTCTGTAGAGGAGGGTGCCTCTGAGGGTGGTGTTGGGGTCAGTGTGGATCTGGAAGTGCAGGTGCTTGGCAGTGCTGAGGGTGTGGTCAGTGTGTGTCGAGATTTTGAGAGTGTTTCTGTGGACAATGGCAATTACTCCTCCTATTCTGTTGGTGCGGTTCTTCTGGGTGATTTTGTAGCCTTCTGGGATGGCTATATTGATGAGGGGTGTAATCATGAGCGGGAAATCCGTTCCGCTCGCGGATTTCGCGGATTTTCGGTAAATCCGCAATCCGCGAACTCCCGCGAATTTACTGAAAATCCGCGAGATCCTCAAGCGGCGGATTTCGGGGGCAAAAGTTCAAGCCTGTTAAACTTTTAACTATTTTAGGATGGCGCCGGCAAGCTGCCAGCGCCATCCTAAAATAGTTACTAAGTTAGCTTCAACAGGAAGCACCTGCTTTATTTTATCTATTAGTGCTTCCTTATGAAGCTAATTTAGTAACTATTTTAGGATGGCGCTGGCAGCTTGCCGGTGCCATCCTAAAATAGTTAGTTAGGATGATGTGTGTTTTGTCGAGGCTGGGTAGGTGTGGGTTCTCCCCATATCTATTGTTGAAAATTAGCTATGATGCTTGATGGAGGCCTTTGCATAATTGACTTTCACTAGCTCAATCCCTGTGCAGTTCCTGTGACCACGAACTTCTCTGATCCGTGCCTGTCCTTTTATACACAGAAGAGGCATGTGAACTTGCATATAAGCCCCGTCCGTTTGGCCCCTCCCCACACACTAGTGGTGTGTGCACCGTCTTCGCGCCCTTTACCCACTTGATGGACAGCTCACTCGAGGGACCCCGGCACTCTTTGGTGTGATGGCAAAGTTAATCAGCCCCCCCAAATATGTGTGTTTTGTCGAGGCTGGGTAGGTGTGCGCTCTCCCCATATCTATTGTCGAAAATTAGCTATGATGCTTGATGGAGGCATTTGCATAATTGACTTTCACGAGCTCAATCCCTGTGCAGTTCCTGTGACCACGAGCTTCTCTGATCCGTGCCTGTCCTTTTATACACACAAGAGGCATGTGAACTCGCATATAAGCCCCGTCCATTTGGCCCCTCCCCACACACTAGTGGTGTGTGCACCGCCTACGCGCCCTTTACCCACTTAATGGACAGCTCACTCGAGGGACCCCGGCGCTCTTTGGTGTGATGGCAAAGTTATTCAGCCCCCCCAAAAATTTGAGTTTTGTCGAGGCTGGGCAGGTGTGCGTTCTCCCCATATCTATCGTCGAAAAATAGCTATGATGCTTGATGGAGGCCTTTGCATTATTGACTTTCACGAGCTCAATCCCTGTGCAGTTCCTGTGACCACGAGCTTCTCTGATCCGTGCCTGTCCTTTTATGCACACAAGAGGCATGTGAACTCGCATATAAGCCTCGCCCGTTTGGCCCTGCCCCTCACACTAGTGATGTGCACCGTTTTCCCGCCCGGCCATTCCCCACACAATCCGCAAAATCCGCGAATCGGCAAATTCGCAAATTTTGCGGATTGCGAATTTGCAAAATTCGCAAATTCGCAAATTGAGAATTTGCTAAATTCGCCCATGCCTAGAGGGGTGTTGAGGAGGTGTTCAGCCAGGTCTCCATCAGGTAGGCGATGTCTGGGGTGTTGGTGTTGAGTAGGTCCCAGAGTTTGACGGCGTGTTTGCGAGCGGAGCGGGTGTTGAGCAGGATGCATCTGTGGAGGTTGGGTTCTTCAGTGGGTGGGTTGGCGGGCCAGATGCTGTTGAAGCTACATTTCTGGCAGGAGAAGGGTCCTTGGGTGCGCTTCGGGGTGGCCAGACAGCAGGTGCATGATCGTCTGGCATTGAGTGCATAGATGGCTCTGGAGTGGTAGCAGAGGCGGGCATCGCAGCGTTTGCAGGGGGCAGGGGTCCTGCGCTGGGCATGGTCAAGGTGCGGAAGGGTGCATATGGGCTTGCCTTAGGCGCGCCTTCTGCATGCCAGCGGGGCACCTACTGCATGCGGCCACTGTACGGCCTCCATATAAGGGGGTTAGGGAGGGAGGAGCAGCTGGGAGGTAGGAGCGGGGGCGGCGAATGGGAGCTGGGGGGGCCTGCAGGGGAGACAGCGGCAGGAAAAGCTGCAGGAGTGTTCACAGCAGGAAAGGTGGAAAAAAAGGAGCGAAGCACGTAACAACACACAACAGGGTTTACAGCAGTTACCAGGGAGAGGAAAAAAACAGGAAAAAGTGAGACAGTGAAAAACTGTAAAACGGGAGATAAGAGGCACGATAACACCAAAAAATAACCAAACAGTGTACCAGGGGGCGACAGTAGTAGCAAGGCACTAGCAGCGGAGGCACAAGATTAGCAGCAGAGTGGGGAGCAGCCTACCCAGAACCGGGGTCCAGGGTCAAGGGTCGCTTTGTGAGATATATTGGATTCAGGCAGGGCAACTCATAAGGCAATAGCTTCAGCACATGCTGGTGGTAGTGCTTCTGTATCAAACCACAGCAAAGGTTCTGGTAAACATGTTTACCTAAGAATGTAAGAAATATGCATGTTATTTCTAAATCTGTCGGCAAATAAAGCAGTCAGCTGTTTTAGGACTAGCACATATGTCCCTTATGATATCTAATAAACTATTTGGAGCAATTTCCTTGGATCATATCTGGCCACTCTTGAGCAGCAATAAATATAAGAATATTTAGAGTGTTTCGATGCTAGCCAGACTTCTTTTGGTTTGGCCACAATAGTCTGCTACTGCTCTGCTTGTCATAAAAGACTTGCAGTGCCTACTTGCAATGGGAGCAGTTAATAAAATTCAATCAGATAACCGTCATACTTTCAGTGCCAAAGTAAATGTCTGCTCCGGAGTATAACTACTATATGCCCACTCTTTTCGTCCATTTTTTTTGATGTGCCAATGGTATGCTTAAACAAGCCTTTATGACTTGGGTTTTGGATACTGGCCTTTATGGTGTCTAGAGATTGCAAAATAATTTACCTACAGGAGTGTTAGGTGATTCTACTCCTTACAAATTCTTTTTGGAGTACCAATCTATGTACCTGATCATGGTTAAAGTCAGCTGAAAGTATCTCACACATCTATCTAATGCACAACATTTAAGAAGACAGACCTCTCAAACTAAAACAATGTCACTGAAAAAGAAATCTAATGATGGGTGGCTCCCCAATGTGGGAGACTGGTTAAGCCACAAATCCCTGACAAGCAAGTATGTGGCTCATTTTACCAACCACCTACTCAAGTTCTTGGGGTAGAAGGCACACATATTGTAATCCTGACTCCACTTTCTGTTCCAAGCAAAACAAAAAGGTGTTGATTGACCATATCAAAACCCCCCATGACACCAAAGACACTTCAAATTAGACCTTTTACCACAAGAAGAAGAGTACAGCCAAGCTAATAGCATTTGCCACATTCAAAAGATCAACATGCTTGCTATGTCCCCAGCTTCTCACCTGAATATGAATGATTTTCAGAAATGAAACAACTAATGTGATTCAAGTAACAGCAATAAAAGCTGAACCTAATACTGAAACATTGAAAACAAATTCTCCCACAACTGTAATTTATTGTGAAACATCCACCAGAATATACATCAATTGAAACAATATCAATGCAAGACATTCTGTTTTATGGAAATGAATCTAATATAGAATTTGACAATGCAGTGGCAACAGACTCCCAAGAAATAATTATTCCTCCAATGAATTGGTTCTACAGTTGAATCTTAGCCTGCTATGGGTTCAATGATTGGTACATCATATTGCCTTATGATTGGATCGCCACTGCGATATTATTTCTTCTTCTATTAGTTATGATGATAAATATAACTGTGGTATGTATACATGGGAACTATATTCCTGAAAAGCAAATACTGTCTCCTGTGATTCAACGATTGCTACCAAAGTCTTCTTTACAGAGAGCCAAGGGAAATTACCATGCTGCCAAAACAACTTCATATCCTGTGCTCTATGGTGTTCTTTAGGAAAATGTTCCCTCTCAAATTGTAGATCCAATAGAAATGATCCATATGCTTTATGTTCGAGAAATGTCATCTGATGACGTCTTTCCTCCAAGTCCTTTTGAAAATGAATGTGACATAAATGTAAACAATTATTGACTTAACTGGGTTGATATGCTTCATTAGCAAACAAAGATCCTTATCTTGATGTAGAAAATTTGTAGGAGCTGCATTGCTTTCATCATTACTGTCATCATTATATTCATAAAGCTAACAGCCTTAGAGAAAGATATCCTTATACTCATTTGAAACACTGCCAAACCTCTCCAGTGAACATCCCTAACAGTTTTGGAAAATGACTGCCTTATTCTAACTGTGGTGATAGATCTAACACTTCTGTATTTAAATATTGACAGGAACATAGGAGACTAAAAAAGCTCCTAATCACTAATTACAGGTATATTTAGCCATCACAGGTTATCAAAGTGATTTCAGAATAGGGTTATTAACATTAAACAGGAAATATTGATGAAAAAAACAATTGGATGACTACATAAATTCTGCCAAATCTAGGGTATAGAAACTTTGATGCACAGAGAAATTACATTTCTAAACAAGACTGTGCAGCATACTAAGTGCATGAGCTTTGCATCTTCTAGTGTTTCTCAGATATATTCAGATGCAAAACTTGATTTGACACATGCTGTAGGTTCAAAATTGAAGGGAATCATCACTGATGGTAGGAGGCATAAAATGCAACAGAATAAAACTGAAAATCTACAGTTTTGGAATCAAATGATATAGCCTTAAAACTTTGCAGTGCAAGACAAACAGAAACAGACCCAATCTCAACTATGTGTGCTGTTTATGTTGCCAGAATATATCCATATATATTAACTATGTCCAGAGGCACTTCCTTCCTCCAATGCCCCACTGACTGGGTCTATCCCTCATGGGAATCAATTCTCAATATAAAAATGTGTGATGATCTAGTTTAGGAAGAAATTATGTAAATAAGAAGTAAGGGCAGTGGTGGGCACCTTAGTTAGTGGAAATGCAACCTGTCCTGACAGCTGTCCTAAAGAGCTGTCTGAGAAAGCCTTTAAAAACTTTTTCTGAAATGATAAAAGTTTGAAGGTTGATGCCACAAGACAAGCAAGAATTAAGATTTGTTTTAAAGGTTAATTTTCTGAAGAATATCTTATATACAAAGAAGCAATTAACAAGGACAAATTAATGTGAATAAATTATTTTAAATATTTATATTTAAAGTGTATAATTATGGATGTATAACAGTGAATAACAGAGGTTTTCTTTGCCAAGGGCTTCTGAGTGACATCAAATAGACAACAAAATGAAGCTTGAGTTGTCTGTGAAATCACTCAGAACCCCAAGGTAAAAATCATCCACTTTCTTTACTGTCACCCATCCACAATTGTCCATTATATATAGCCCACCCGATCATGTGCCACAACTACCAACAGCTATGCAGAGGTAGAGCAGTCATGGGTGTGCCCTACATAACATGGGCTAACCTGCTTCTTCCCATCACCATTTTACATATGACGTCTTGCCTCCCTCCCCACCACTCTTTTGCTATCACCCACCTCCTAAAAAAAGAATGCTGGTATCCTGTCACCCTGCTACACTATCCTCAGCATTGGTGTAGGGGCAAAATGTTGAGTTTAAAATATCGAAAAACATTGATGTTGGAAAGAAATACCACCATTTAAAAATGATTGTGGTATAGAATAACTTTGTCAAGAATACTGTTTTTTTTTGTAAATAATATTTTTCAAGAATATCATTGTTAGTGATATAGTAAAAAATATTATTTTTTAAATATTTTAGTATATTTTAGTTATCATATTACTATTAGGTATTGGTATAATTGTTATTAATTTTATTAAATATAATTAGAAATTTTGAGTGATTTAGTATTTTTTTGTTTTATTAGTAATATTTAGTGGGTTCTCTGGTATGTAGCGGAATAGGGTTGATGTTGCTTAACTTAGAATCTTTTTTAATGTAATGTTCATTAGTTTATTATTGTTAATAATGTTTTTATTGATTATTAGATTATTTAAGTGTTATATTTTTAAATGAAATTTTATTTTATTTTAGTTATATTATTAGTAATAGTAAGTTATTTTTCAGTAGATGGTTGTTGAGTTTGTAGGGGTAGGAGATAGGAACTTAATTAAGTAGAAAATAATTGCAAATGTGTGTTACTTAGTTTTTAATTGTTATTAATTATATTACTGAATGGTATTTAGTAAATTGTTTAATATTGTTTTATTTCGGTTATTTTAGTTGTAGGTTGCTAGGTCTGTAGGGGACTAGGGTGAGAAGTTAAATGATAATTAAAATGTTTATCAATTTAATACTATTGTTTTAGTAATTGCATATTATTTTGATTATTAATTATGTAAATTACTTAATTTGTTTATTGCAAAACTGAACAAAGACAATGTTGGCACTCACAAGCTCCTCAGGCAAATTTTTATTCTTTCACAAGGGTCATAATGCAAGTAAACCTCCAATACATTTCGGCCATAAACGGCCTTCTTATAACTGAAAAGCATTGAGGTTTATCTGCATTATGATGCTTGTCAAAGAAGGGGCAAGGCAGCTCCTGAAAAAAAAGACTGACCTTGTGCTCTGTGGCAATCAAACTGTACAGCCACTTGTAATCACTGACTCCACTGCCCTTCACCCAACCATCCAGTGTTTTGCGAAAATGATCAACAGAATCCACCAGGTCTGCCTGAACTTCTGCATTTATCTGTCTGGAGTCATCCTGTCCCCTTTCACTAGGGCATACCTCCCTTCATTTCAATATGCCTGCAGAGGCTGGCCCCCAATTTTCTTCAGGGACCCTATCCATCTTTAGTGCAACCTCATAGGCCTCTAACGAGTTGTCTATGTAATCTCACACAACAAAGTTAGACACAAGATCCTTTGAGATGTGGATTATCTTTCCCCCAGTGGTCACTGGGATACTGCAGCCACAAATACTGCTGGACTCCACTAGCCTGACTCTGATATCCCTGAGACTGGGATCCTGGGCCATTCTCTCCCTGGCCATTTTCTAATCTGCTTCAACTTTAGTTTGGCCAGCAGCAATTTGAGCTCCCCCTCTGCCTTCCTGAATTCCATCTCCTCTGGAGACAGGCCCTGGGCAGACACACTGCCTCTGGGGTTGAGTTGTACTTATCCTGAAACTCAAGACTCAGGTTTTGGTTCTCCTCCTCATCATTCAAGTTTTCTCCCTCCACCTCAGGCTCATCCTCTGAGGTGCCCTACCCTCTCTTCACTACCTCATAGGCTCTGATGGCTACCAGGAGACTAAACCTGGTAGACTTCTTGCTCCCCTTCAGCCCCCTTGTCTTTGCAGACCCTCTGCAGCTCAGCCTTGAGGCCGAGCAGTTCCAACTCCATGTTACAAATAGTGAAGGTAGGGCACTTACATTTAGAAAAAGCAGGAAATAGACAATAGAAAGCAAAGAGGAATTGAAAGAACAGGTCAACTCCTCTGTCAAATTATTTATATGGGATTTTTAGGTTGGAATAATCCCTGTATGGTACTGGACAACCACAAATACTGGATCCTACCCCTGATCCCCAATGTGTGAAAATGGGTTGAGTAGGGGTGTAGGACAGTAGGATCTGCTTCTTATGGTTACCCCACGTTTTGCTTGATGTTGCACTGTTTTTGACAGGTTTGGCTGGGATTATGCTAATCAGTCTATCTGCTTTCTCCTTTAAATTGTCATGCATGAACTTTGGTACACTCCAGATTGAATACTGGGGTACCCCTTATAAGTTCCTAGTATATAGTACCCATGTACCCAGGGCATGAGTAGCCGAGAGGCCTCCCATGGGCTGATATATGTATTATGCCACCCATGAGAGGTCATGTAAAATAGAACTACAGGCCTGCTATTGCAACCTATGTAAGCTGGTGCTTGCTCCATTTACTTTAGATATAGGTTCACTATATCTATAGGTCACTACACTTAAAACTTATAAGTCACCCCTGTAGCAGCCCTTATCAATCCTGAAGGCAGGGTACTGGGTTTTAAGTGAGAGGGTGCCCCTGCAAGAGCAGAGCCTCTCTGCAGCCTTCGGAGACCATTCTCCCGGGTTGTCTGTGACTCAGCCGTACATATAGGTAGAGGTGAATTCCATGTGCTCCAGACATTGTCTTGACCCGAGTTGTGATTGTTATACCACTATTTTAGTATATGGTTTGGTCTCCCCCTGGATGCCACTGTGTATTGTGCTACTTACAACTGTTCTGTTGATCTCATATTGTGTGTTTTATGTTCTATCCTTGTGTGGAGGATAGTAGAGAGTTTAATATTAACAAATACATCTTTTTATATAACTACTGGGTGGTTCTCCTTTAATTTGATTAATTCTGGAGTTGGTATTCTGGTAAAACAAGTTGCTTTACATTCCTTCGAGATTACGCCTGAAGGCTGCTCTCTACAGGTACCACTAGGATAGCTTTCTAAAGGTTATCTTTGACCTCATATATCATAAGGGTCATTTTGACTGGTGCAAGGTGCCCACTTTAATTAGTGGACATCATATACCAGGCCAACTTCTCACAAGGGGTGTTAACCCTGCTCAAACAACAGCTACGATTTCTGCTAGAGTGAACCACAAACGTCACTAATTAATCTGCACTTAACCCTCTGGTACCTTGGCGCAAAAGCAGTCAGGCTTAACATATAGGCAATGTATAAAGTATTTATGAAGCATACAAACAGTAATAAAGTTAAGCTATAATACAAGACAAATCCCACACCCATTTAGGACAATAGAGTAAATGTTTTAACACCTAAATGAGAAAAATTCAATCAGTTGAACTTGAATTAGGAATTTTTAAGGTTTAAGATAAAATAATAGCGCCTAAAATATCAAAGTGCCAACCACAAACATATAGTCACGCAATTCCTTGCCAAAGTAAAAAAAATATGAGCGACTGCCATGGAACACGAGTCGTATACAAAAAGTGGATTAGGCCTGGTTGGCACTTATTTCCAGACTTAGAAGAAATTTGGACCAAAAATCTCTGAGAAGGTAAAAGTTCTGCAGGGCAAGGCTGCAGGCAGTGTTCGAGGAAGAGGTGGCAGCACTGGAGAGCTGCTGAATGAAGTTGCAGTAAAGATTTCTACTTTCAGACATAGTCTCTTTCTTGGAAGTAAAAAATCTCCATTGGGACAAGGCTAGAGGCTTTAACTGACAAGAGATCCATGAGGCCAGATACACCTTTGACAAAGGGCCGCTGAACATGAGTTGCTACTGCGGAGAAGAATGTAGAGGGAGTTGCAGCTTAGCCAGTCCAACTGGTGATGCACTTTGGGTGGATAGACGAGCATATTGGTCCCGGTCTCCTCTAAGTTCTCAGAGCAGTTTTAGTTAAAAATGTTTTAAGTCCCAAGTTATAGAATTTGGCAGGCTCCAGGCAGCAAAGCTGTCCTTCCAGATGCAGTAAAGCTGTCTTGTGGAGTACACAACAGGCCACTTCAGCAGGAATTCCTCTGAGAGAGAAAGTGAACAGAAGAGTGGGTCTGAAGGTTTTATTTTTATTCCTGGTGCCTTCTTTCTAGCAAATTCCCTTTAAAGTGTTTGATGCTTCCTGCTTTCCCTGTCCTGGTGTCTGAGTTTCTGAATGAAGACAGCAGTGGTAAAAAGTCCTTATTGTGAAGGCAGAGCACATCCTATTCAGTTGCAAGTGGGGCTGGGCCCAGCTCCACACCCCCATCCTGCTGGATGATGGCCGATCCAGGTACACCTAATCTGTCTATTGTGTGGCTGTCTGGGAGGAATAAACAAAATCCAACTGCCAATTATGAACAGTCCTGTAACCCAGGAATAGGACGCATGCACCAAATCATTAGAGCTGGCAAGTGTCAAATTTTTAAAAGTGGCAATTTTAAAATTGTAACTTAAAATCTGACGTTACCATTACACCAAACATGAAGTGTTTACCTGTTCTTAATTTAATGTTAGCGCCTACTAAATGTAATAATGCAACCCAATGTTATGCAATGGGAGAGGCAGCCCTCACAGTAGTGAAAAATGAATTAAGAAGTTTTTCACTACCAGGACATGTTAACTAAAAATACATGACCAACCTTTTCACAACAATCCATCCCACCCAATGGGCTAGCTAGGGCCTACCTTTAGTGTGACTTGTATGCAATAAAGGGGGAGATTAGGGCTTGGCAAGGGAGTTATATTGCCAAGCTGAATTTTTATGTTAGAACTGCTTCAGGATGCAATGGCAGACCTGGGACATGTTTAAAGGGGCTACGTAAATGGGTGCCACAATAGATGCTGCAGCAGCATTTAATTTACAGGCCTTGATATCTGGAATATCACTCTACAAGGGACTAATAAGTAAATTAAATATGCCAATCAGATGTAAATCAATTTTACTATGTTTAAGGGCGTGAGCCCAAGTACTTTAGAACTGGTTAACAGTGGTGAAGTCCACAGAGTTCTAATGCCAACAAAATCGAATTTCAGCCAAAAGTGGACGTTAAAGGGAAATGATTGTGGGAAGACCACCCTAAGGCTGCCAGGCCTAACAACTATTAACACCCTTATGGGAAGCCATTTGTGCCCAGGCTTCAATGAGAATCCACATCATAATCAAAAGTAGGGTAAGGAAGGTGGCACCTCTGCTGCCTGTCTACTTAAGTGAATAGTACAGGTCATTCTTAGTTATTTTCATGAGGAGGTTCATAATCCTAGAGTCTGCGCTGTTTAAGAAGACCAGTTCTGAGATAGTTCAGCCTAATCAGGAATCCCTGCTAGTCGTGGATCTGATGAGTACTGTGGAGACACTTACACAGTGTTTCTCCATGCACTGCTATTGCTCCCCAAGGGAAAAAGGAAATGGCTGTGTTAACTTTTCTGTGATACTGCAAATGAATTGCAAATTATTACATCTCCATATCATGTTTATTAGAAATGCAAATCCTCTTCTTGTATACCATGCAGCACCATGCCTTATTTATCATTCATTGCACCTGTGATTATAACTCAACTGTGTGTTTCGAGGAAGCACTGCCATTCAGAAAGATGAAATCCAACAATTGCAGTAATGAATGTTGATGTCTCCAAGTGAAAAGCAGTTTAAAAAATCACGTTTGAGGCATCATTCACAGACTTATGCACACTTTTCTGGATTTGAATCTCTATTTTCCGTCTCTTCATATGTGATTTAAACAATCTATTAGAGCAGTTTTCTGTGTCGTTCAAACTTAAGGTTACGCTTAGGGAAGGCTGAAATTGATGGTAACGCTGACTACTTGTAGGACCTGTTCAATGCTTTTAATGTCCAAACTCTTTTTTCCAGATTTTATAGTGCGTTTCCCTTGTCATTTTTATTTCATGGGCAATCTCTTTTATTGTTACTTTTAATGTTATTGTATGTAGTATTATCCTTTTGAACATAATCTTGGTGTGGACCTCTAAGTTAATTTTTCTACTTTTGGAATTCAAAGACATTCCCAGTAGTACACAGAGAAGGTGTGTTTTTTGCAGCTTTTCAAGTCTATTACCGGAAGCACCTTGCCACTTACCTACAGGGTCTCGTTTCCCAAATACATAGCTCTACCTAACATCGACTAAGGCAATGGGTAGAAAGTGCCTGATATGCAAATGAACATTGTGGGCCCGATGTAGGTGGCCCATTAACGGTCGGTAAACCCGAAATTCGGTAAATTTCAGGCTTACCGACCGATATTGAGCCATTTCTGATTTATTTTATTTTAATTTCTTGTATAGCGCAAGAATCGACCCCATACGGGGTATCTCCGCGCTTTTGCTCGCAATGTGGCATGGCAGGTGTTACCAAAGGTTGGAGTTGTCGACTGATGGTTAGTTATTTATTCTTCCAGGGGATGTAGGGGATGATTCGGTAAATACCGAATCGGTATTTACCGATTCGGTATTTACCGAATAAGTAAATGGCATGTAGGAAGCACTTTTAAGAGTGCTTATGTGCTGTAAGGATTTGTTATTTACCACCAACTAATAGTTGGTGGTAAATACCGAATACCTTTGAAAATGCAAATCTGTGCATTTTCAACAGTGCCATGTGGCAGACATACATGCCCTTAGGGCATGTATGTGTGCCACATGTGCACACAAGCACTATTCAGGGGTGCAACAGGGTGTCAATGTGACACCCTGCCACCCTTGAATGTTTCCCTATTTTACGGAATCTGTATCTACCGATTCGGTAAATACTGAATCGTACTGATTCGGTAATACTTACCAAATTTTTATCTACATAGCATTTACCGACTCTAAAATACTGAATTGGTAAAATTCGGCATTTTAGAATCGGTAAATTTTCATTACCTACATCTAGCCCCGTTTCTTTTATTTTTTCTCCATGTGAAAATATTTGCCTGAGTGGAGTCAACGTTTGGAGGTAATTCATTCCCCTCCCCATCAGGTCCTGGAGTAACCTTCTAATCATATCCAAGATGAGAAAAGGTCAGATCAGAGTTTTGTTAATACCCATAAATGTACAAGGTTTTGAGCATTGACAAATATACAAGGCTAATCCTTCCAGACTAATGACAGCTCCATGGACAGCTGTAAGCTCAACTGAGCATGTGCAGAGTAGAAGAGCCTAAATATAGTTTGTTCACAGGCAGGATACAAGAGCAAACAACAGTAAGGAAGGACAGAGCACATGGTGAGCACATGGTAGCACATGGCAGACAAGATGGCTGCCGAAAACAAGACGGTTTCAGGTAAATCCTAACCCCGATCGCTGCCAAATTATAACAGACAACCCTTTTAGCATTAGCTGAAGACATTCGTTCATTTGGGGTAATCCAAATATACATCCTGTACATTAATTTGCATAATTTCAGCAATTTCTTCATTCAGCATTTGTTGTGCTTTCATTTCTGCAACATTTCGCTTAGGAGGTGTACAAGCAGTAATGCAAATAGAGCAAAGCATTTGGCCACATTGTATACATACACAGCATGTAAATAACATCACTAGTATTACGCATAGGATGTCAGTAGCTTCCAGCCCCAGGTAACAAATAATGTCCAGAACCAGCTTGAAAAAGTCCAGGTACCAGTTTATGGGTGAATTTCTGCAGCAATCTTATGCAGTTTAGAGATTGCATCAAACAATGAAGGAGAGTGATCTGGAATGTACACGCAGCAACTACTACCAATGATGCGACATGCACCACCTCGATCAGCCAAAATCACATCTTAAACCATACGATTTTGGAGTGCTACAATCCTCGCAACTTGCAGTTCTTCTGTAATGTTCCCAAGTGCCATAGCTGTCTGATTGGTAACAGCTTCCACAACACATTCAATCGTCGTATCTTTCTGCTGTTTAATGCTGCACCCACAAAGAAAAACAAGCCCAAATTGAAATCAACATATTGTTGCAGACTGGTATCAGTCTGGTCAACCTCATCACTGCTTGTTGTCCTTTTATATCTGTTCTTAGCGATATCGTTGTACAGCTTAAAGTCTCGGTGATATGATGCAGGTGCCAGAAACACAGGGGGCAGCAAAAAGGACACATAGCATATTCCAGACCATCCAGCAGGTAGTTGGTAGTATCCCTTGTTACCACACACAAAATAAGTATTATGTGAGGATATGAAACTGCTGTGATTTGCACATTCAATAGTCAGAACCACAGTACACTCACTCCTTCCTTCTGGAATTTTCCCAACACTACTTATACACAAATCTGCTTTAGCTCTGGTCACAGAAATTACAAATGGTCCAGTGTTCTTAATAGTTCTCATATTTGGGAAAACATATGGCATAGAAATGTTCACAGGTCGGTACTCTTCCCATTCCCATTTAGTTCCTTCAGCTCGTGGATTACCATCCTCATCTGGATAACACACTTTATTGAGGTGATAATTAATCCGTCCTACTGTCATTCTTGAGAAATTAGCCTTTTCAGAAGCAAACAAAAGCGCAAACCAGGCTTGGCAATATCCATTGTGAGAGAAGGGAAGAGAAATAAAAGATGTTCCTCCTTTCTTCTGGTGGGCAGGTATCAACTTATATAACAACAAAGCCTGTAAGTCAATTGGTGCTGAGGTATGCAAGTTGACACTGGTATTATTGCACAAGAGTAAATCAAAAGAACGACTATCAACAATGGCTGATTAAGTCCTATCAGCCCACCAAATGGCGGAGCCTCATCATGTAGGACTCCAGTACCAAGGTAAGAGTGCAGTCGCCCAGTTGTAATTTGGCGACGCAACCCAAAACCATGGTATGGTCACCACAGTTGTTAGACCAAAGAGTGAGGCTGATATGTGCAGTGCAGAAAAATAAAAAGAAGTGAAGTGCGTTAAAATGGCTATCAAGGCAAACAAAGACCTTTATTCGCGTTTGCCTGGACGTCAAATAAAAATAGTGAAGTAACAGTGTGAAAGAATCACTGTTTGGCTTGCTTAGTAGAAGACGAAGTAAGATATATAAAGGGCCAACATGTTTCTGCCTTAATGTGAAGGGTCACTGGCATTCGTCAGGGCCATGTCAAAATCTGCTACTGCAAGGGCACTATGATATGTGCAGAACTTAAAATTAAATTGACAAAAAAGTAAACATTACAGAACCATCCCTACCACATCTTCTCAGTAATTGTTCTGGTGATGCGATAGGTCTTTCCCAGCTGTGTGTGGGAAGTGGACCTCACCTCACCCGGCAACTGCTCGGACGGATAAGGCACCGCTCTGTCCGTCGGTACCTTGAGGCTGAATGGCGAGCCGAAGGGGAACAACTGTGGTGACCATACCATGGTTTTGGGTTGCGTCGCCAAATTACAACTGGGCGACTGCACTCTTACCTTGGTACTGGAGTCCTACATGATGAGGCTCTGCCATTTGGTGGGCTGATAGGACTTAATCAGCCATTGTTGATAGTCGTTCTTTTGATTTACTCTTGTGCAATAATACCAGTGTCAACTTGCATACCTCAGCACCAATTGACTTACAGGCTTTGTTGTTATATAAGTAGTTACACAGGGGGTATTAGCCTGTTTTGTCATTAAACACCTCCCTCGGACCCTCCCTTACGAGTTGTTTCATAGGGCAGGTATCAACCCACACACCCAACAGTCAGTAGTATTTGTGGCATTATAAGGCTGATGCAGCATCTGAATAAATGTATTGTTCAGGTAGAATTGTTGATGTTTCTGCTCATGGTATGGAAGCGTAAAATAATGATGCTCAACTGGTACTGGAGCAGTGGCAATTAGCAATTGTCAAGCAGGAGCCACTTTCTCAACAAACCCTACAGCACAAATATTCTTTTTATTATTGATTTTAGCAACTGTTGATCTTTCTGCAGACATGATCAGTTCATCGTTGAAGGCAATCATTGGAGCTCTAACGTCCTGGGCAGCCATTGATTTCTTCACCAAGGGTCAAGACGGGTGTCACTATGTAGGACTGATCCCCCATCAGCGCTCCGTTTCACCAACCCAGGACGGTAGCTCAACCAGTCTTTTTCAACAAACCAGACTCTTTCCTCGGTCTCAGTTGGTATCGGGATACTCCAGGGATTTTGTGGTCCGGCAAGACTCCCTCAGATTCATCAGGTGAAATAGCACGGCCTTTCTCCATTTCCAAAATCTCTTGATGGTCGGTCAATACAGCAGGTTCCACCAAGGCAGGCGACACTCGCTTACAGTGAGTGCTATGGACCCCGTTCTTTCTGTTTGTCACTTGAACCGCTGTCCTCGTTGCCTCGGTTCCAAACTGTTCGATCTTTCAAAAATGTTGACCATTACATGGTCACCAGGTCGGAGTTCATGGGCCTCACCTTTAGATCTGTCAAGAAGAGCTTCTCGAAACTGTTGATGAATAGAGATCAGACTGTCAGTCAACTGTGCCAAGTAATCATTCTTTAGAACACATGGTACATCATGTATGGGGCTTGGCTTAGGAACTCCCCAAATATTCATCAGTCTCCCAAATACCACTTCATATGGTGTAAGCCTAGATCGTGAATGTGGCACTGATCTTATGGAAAACATTGCCAAGGGGAGTGCATCAGGCCACTTGAAAGACGTGGAAGCCAGTATTTTCACTAATTTCAATTTCAAAGTAGCGTTATACCTCTCCACTAATCCAGCTGATTGTGGGTGGAAGACTGCATGGAATTTCTGTTTGATCCCTAATCCTTTCAGGAAATGCTCAACAATTTGCCCAATAAAATGAGGTCCGTTGTCACTCCACAAAAGTTTACAAACACCATATCTAGGGAAAAACTCCTTTAAAGCACCTTTGCTGTGGTAAGAGCTGTATTATCCTTTGTAGGGTATGCCTCTATCCATTTACTGAAGGCACATACCACCTCTAGAACATACCTCAAGGTATTGCAACGTTCAAGTTGGATGTAATCCATTTGCAAAACTTCAAAAGGTGCAGTTGGTGTAGCAAACCCTCCTGTAGGAGTTTGTGTCCCTTTTCCAGGATTGTAGTGGCAACAGATCAAGCAGGATTGTACTATGCTTTTAGCTGTACCGGCAATCTCTGAATGCTCCCAAACGTGCCTAAGCCATTTCGTTATCGCTAAAGCTCCAACATGTGCCGGCCCATGTGCCATTTGAACCATAGGTTGTAAATAAGCAGCAGGCAATTTCCACTTATTCATCTCTTTATTGCACCAACAACCCTCATCATCCAACATTCCCTCTTTAGACCATTGCTCAAGTTCTTCCACAGAGGCAGATCTCTGTATATCTAGTACTTCTTGTCTAGCATCATGTCAACGTTCAGCTTGTGACTTCACTACGTACATAGATGTAATACTTTGTTGCATCGCAGTCGAACGAGCTATGCGGTCTGCAAAGGCACTGCCTTGTCCTGTCTTATCAGTCACTTTCTTGTGCGCGCTACACTTAACAATAGCTATTTTCTTCGGCTATGTCAGTGCACTCAAAAGATTATGCACTAATTCTCTGTGCATTATCTGCATCCCGTGGGATGTAAGAAAGCCTCTTTCCTTCCAAAGTATGCCAAAATCATGGGCCACTCCAAAAGCATAGCGGCTGTCTGTATAAACGTTCGCACACAAATCAGTGCTAAGTTCACACGCTCGTGTCAAAGCTATTAGTTCAGCTGCTAGAGCCGACTGCTGTGGTATACGAGCTGTCTCCACTACTGACTCAAGTGTCGTGATTGCATATGCAGCTGAAGTCATGCAATCTGGTAACTTCAAACAGGACCCATCAACCCATAGTTACCCATCTACATCTGAAAGGGGCGTATCTTGCAAATCAACGCGACCCCTTGTCTGTTCCTCACTAAGGAATATACAATTGTGAGACTCCTGCGACTGAGGCTGAGTTGCTGGATATGGCAACAAAGTAGCTGGGTTTAAAGTCGCACATCTCTTCAAGGTGATGTGAGGGGCAAACAGTGTCAATTCGTATCCTGTCAAACGAGCACTAGTCAAGTGTTGCGTTTTGGTCGGATTCAAAAGGGCATCGACCGCATGGGGTACTAGCACCAACAGTTTATGTGACAAAACTATCACTTCACTCTGACGTATGGACACAGCCCTTGCTATAACTGAACGGAAGCACCCAGGCAATGCATGAGCAACAAGATCAAGAATCGCTGAAAAATATGCACAGGGGTGCTGCTTGTCACTAGGTGTCTGTGCTAAAACTGACACATGCTACGCAGGATCTACAAGTGGATACGACCGAAAGAAGAAGAACGATGACACAGGCCCTCGTCAGCAGCAGACTGGACTACGGTAACACACTCTATGCAGGAATCCTAGCGAAACACGTACGATGACTACAACGCATCCAAAACGCCTCAGCCAGACTGATCCTCAACATCCCCCGCCGCAGCCACATCACCCCCCACCTGAGAGACCTACACTGGCGCCCCGTCAACAAGAGGATCACCTTCAAGCTCCTCACCCACGCACACAAAGCACGCCACAATGCCGGACCAGCCTACCTGAACAGCAGACTCAGCTTCTACACCCCCACCCCCACCCGCCATCCTCGCCCTCGCTGCTGTCCCCCGTATCCAACAAACGACCTCCAGCGGCAGATCTTTCTCCTACCTCGCCGCCAAGACCTGGAACACCCTCCCTGCCCACCTACGGCAGACCCAAGACCTACTCGCCTTCAGGAGAGTCCTCAAGACCTGCCTCTTCGAGTAGTAGCGGCACCCTCTCACCTCAGCACCTGGAGACCCTCAAGAGTAAGTAGCGCACTTTACAAGAACTCTTATTGATTGATTGATTGACAATGCACGCCCATCTTTCTCATGTACATAGAGTATAAAAGCCTTCGTGTAATCTGGAGTGCCTAACACTGGTGCAGAACAAAGAGCTTGTTGTAACTTACAAAAAGCATCCTGGCATTCATCTGTCCATGGAAGGGGCATTGGAGTGTCTTTAGTCAAAAGCGCTAACAAGGGTTTAACAATGTGTGAAAAACCTAATATCCATTGCCTGCTAAACAAGGTCAAACCAATAAATGCACAGACATCTTTCTGAGTAGAAGGCACTGGTGTGTCTAAAATTGATTGAATGCGATCTGGTGAAAGTGCACGTCCCTCCTTGGACAGAAGGTGACCTAAGTAGGTAACCTTCGGTCTACAATATTGCAACTTCTTCCGTGATACTTTATTGTGGTGTGTAGCAAGAAAGGAAAGCAAAGACAAAGTAAATTTTTCACACTGTTCAGGCGTATCGACTGTCAACAAGATGTCGTTGCCATTTTGTATGAGAGCCACTCCTTCAGGCAAAGATCCCCACCGAAACAAGAAAGACGGTCACCCACGCACTGGTCACCAGCCGACTGGATTACGGAAACACCCTTTACGCCGGAACCACAGCCAAACTACAGAAAAAACTCCAACGCATTCCAAAACGCCTCAGCCAGACTCATATTGGACATCCCTCGACAAGCTCACATTTCTGGCCACCTGAAAGACCTCCATTGGCTCCTCGTCAACAAGAGAATAACGTTCTGTCTCCTCACCCACGCACACAAAGCCTTCTACAACCTAGGACATGAATGCCTCAACACGCGACTGTCCTTCTACACCCCCTCCCGCCTTCTAAGATCGTCCAATCAAGCCCTCGCCGCACTTCCGCGCATCCATAGATCCACCATGGGGGGAAGATCCTTCTCCTACTTAGCGGCCAAGACCTGGAATTCTCTCCCCACCCACCTCCGCCTTACACAGAACCACCTCTCCTTCAGAAAGCAACTAAAACTTAGTTATTCGATAAGTAAAGCACCCCCCCTCCCTCAAGCGCCTTGAGACCCTCTGGGTGAGTAGTGCGCTATACAAATTTCTGAACTTGAGCTTGAACTTGAGTGCTTGGCTGTAAATGCTAGGACTCTCAGTGTACCCTTGAGGAATTCTACAAAATATGTACGATTGATTATTCAAAGTGAAACCGAACAAATATCGGCTATCAGGATGAATAGGAATCTAAAAGAAAGCGTTCTTCAGGTCTATCACAGTAAATGTAGTTGCTGTTGGAGGAACTAAGGTAAGCAGTGTCGTTATGTCAGAAATCACAGGGTATTGCGGCACTACAATCTTGTTGGCTTCTCGTAAATCTGTAAATCCTAGTATCAGTGTCTTTTTTCAAAATAGGAAGAATAGGACTATTGCAAACATTATAAGGAACTTCTTCCACAACCCCCACTTTAATCAAATCATGGACAATGGGTATATGTGCTTCTTGGCTTTCTTGAGAAATTTTATATTGAGGCAATCGTGGCAATAAAGCACCCTCCTTGACACTGATATATACTGGTGGAATAACCATTTGCCCTACATCGGTGTCTGAAGTAGCCCACAAAGTATTAGGGAGTGTAGCTAATGCAATGTCCTCTTTAACAAGACAGGATCTCTCAATCATAGGGTAGTTGCCATTCAAAATAACACGTACTCCTTCCGGAGAGCATCGTATCGTAGCCCTGAAATATTTGAGCATATCTAGACCCACAATATTTACTGGTGTGTTTGGAGAAATCAAAAAACGGACATGGAGCAGTAAACTTGTCAACATGGAATGCAAGTGGTTATGACAGAGGGCTAAGGGAAGGTGTTCCATCAAAACCTATCGATGTAATGGTTAAGCCAGACAGGGGAGCTCTTGGAACCAAGTGTTTAGATAAGGCGCTACAAGTAGCTCCTGTATCAACCAGAAACTGATCAGTAGAACCCAAAACATGTGCTGTAACATAGGGACCCTTCTGATCTACTGGAACTTCAACTGATTCCTTACCCCATCCTAGGCAATCCTATGCATAAGCACAATCTGCCAAATCAGACGGCATATAATCGGACATTTGATATTGATTTCGTCTGTCAAAAGTGTTAAACCCATCCTGTCCATGCATATTAGAATGAAATCTAGCACGATCGTCAATGCTCCTTCTAGACCCTGAATATCCTGAGCGATTTCTCATAGTCAAAGGAGAAACCGGAGAAGAGGTAGTCTTTGAACTCTCACTGGCCTTTAGATGACTAGCTATTCCTGGCAACAGGTTTGCGAAATATTTATTGACAAACAGATGCCTGCCCGTGTCATCTGTCAATGAATGGCCACTAAAATCATGGAATGCCTCCTCAAAGTGTGTAAAGAAGTCAGAGACTGATTTGTCTGCCTTTTGCTTACAAGATGCTAATACAGTCCAGTCTATCTTTTTAGGAGGAATAATAATTTTTAACTTGACTATTATAGCTGTGGGAAGATCTAAAATTAACTGACATGGTTTCTGAGCGGGTTCTCTTTCTACATCCAATCGTTCTAAATCTTTCCATTCCGCCCTAAAAGTTGCATGATCATCAACTTTACGAACCGTTCTCCACATATCAGGGGGTAATATCAATCCGAAAAACATGTCAATATCAGGCAGAGTCATAGTACAAGAGCTATTAGCACCCTCAACTTCCTCATAAAAAGCTGTTGGATTCTTCCGTGGGTCAGGTAATGTGGTTTTAAGAGCCATGACATTCGCTCTATTCCAAGGAGTGTAAACCCAATTATAAACAAAATAACCCTTTGCATCAGTAGAATCCTTATCATCACTAGTTCCCGTGCCTCTAGGAGGAACATACAAAGGTGTGGTTTCCCCGTAGGTTTCACATGAACTATCATAGTCTTATCAGTTCCGAAGACAGAAGCCTGTGCTACGCCGGTCTGAGATGTTTGTGTAGCTGCTTCAGCTGCCTTTTTCTAGTCGCAAACGGACTGCATCAGCACGCAGTTTGACCAAACGTCTGATTGTATCAGCCACCTGAGAGAAAAGAAAAAGCCCATCACGCATTTGCTTACAGTTATTAGCTATTTCATCGGGCTCCATTTCCTCAAAATGTTTCCTAAAACGCTAGATGACCTCTGCGGCAAACACCTCGGTAAAATATATTTGCTCCCTTTCCTGCCATTTTTTCATGTTATCTAAAAGTTCAGAAGCAGGGGAAAGACTACAAATTGCTTTACGAGCAGCAGATCTAAGCTCAGACGCAAGCTCAGAGAACAACATAGAACGAGTTTCCCGTGCTTTCTCTTGCTCTGAAGAAGAGTCTTCATCTAACTCATAAGGAGCAGACAGACAAGTATACGGAGGTGGGTAATGGTCTAACAAAAGAGAATCATCTTGGGGTTTATTAAGAATTGGATAGAGAGGTCGTCGAAGAGCATATAGGCCATTTACCTGTAAATGACGTTTCCTATCTTCTCTCTCTTTAATGTCTTTATTTTTCATTTCTAATGCTTTCGCATGAATGCTCTTATGATTTTCCTTTTCAATCAAGGCTTGCTCACTCTTCATCCGTTCACGCACTTCTTTCTCCCACATTTGTACACAGTCAAACATGTCTTGCCTAGCCTTTTGCTTAAACATACATTGCTCCACATACTGAATCTTTTGTAAATCAAATGACCCATGCATAGGCCAACACAACTCAGGATCCTTACGAGTATATTTATTCCATAACGTGCTGTACATTATAGAAGAAATACTATACTTAATATACATTTCGCCACTACAAAAGCAACACATTCTACGAAGTGTGCAAGAAACAGGCATACCAAAATTAATTCAGAATATGCAGTATTATACCCAAAGTAGCACTTAAAGTATTCTTGTACTCTGTGCCGGTCAAATCAATTCAAAGCAGAGAAAATTCTCCACATTACCTACCTATATAAATTGCAATTCATATATCAACTACTCCCAAATCCCAAATGGCCAATACAAATTCCAAAAGCCACGGCAAGCATTGCAAAACAACCTTACCAATCCCAGGCATCCAGATTCCAACTGCCAAGTTCTTGAATCTACCAAATGGCCACTGCACGGCGAATCAACAGAAGAGATCTCCGTTGAGGACCAGCACCACCTGGATGGTCAGATCAGAAAGAAAGGAAAAATGCTGTGGTTTTCCAAGACGTGAGTCTCCTCGGGCAATGATCGTCCGTAGTGAGATACCAATCCTTCGGTTCGACCACTCCTTCTGGCATCCCAGTCGACAATGAGCCCCACTGGTTGGGCACCAAATTGTCGTGGTGAGCCTCAGCTAGGCCTGCCAGTGCTAGGGGTTCGCCCTTCTCTGCACAAAGTCCTTAGACCAATAGGAAGAAGTTGGCACAGAAACTGGAATATAAAACAAAAAGTTTATTAAACCTCATGAGGTGGGACTACATTCACACAACACCCTTCGGAAGTGAATGAAGTAGCACACTGAACAGAAGGAACATGGATCTTTTATACCCGAACAGGGGCTGAAAAGAAGGCAAAACAAGTACAGAAAGAAGGTTTTATGTACATATAAGTTCATACAGAAAATGCACAATCAACAAGTGGGAGGAGCTAGCAGTTGCTAATTCTAGTAAACACATCCTGACAGTTACAGACTAATGACAGCTGCATGGACAGTTGTAAGCTCAACTGAGCATGTGCAGAGTAGAAGAGGCTAAATATAGTTTGTTCACAGGCAGAATTCAAGAGCAAACAACAGTAAGGAAGGACAGAGCACATGGTGAGCACATGGTAGCACATGGTAGACAAGTTGGCTGCCGAAAACAAGATGGCTTCAGCTAAATGCTAACCCCGATCGCTGCCAAATTACAACATAGCCTTCAAATATGTTTCACAATTTGCATAAAACAATTTGATCTCACAGAGAGCCTCTATCATTTATTTCAGTTTCTAAATGTCATAACTCACTGCTATGACATAACAACAGTTGATAACACAACATGCTAACCACT
The DNA here is from genome assembly GCF_964263255.1 of Lissotriton vulgaris. Lineage (NCBI taxonomy): Eukaryota > Metazoa > Chordata > Amphibia > Caudata > Salamandridae > Lissotriton > Lissotriton vulgaris. The sequence continues at coordinate 49,483 of NW_028252224.1, forward strand.
ATTTTGATCTCATAAAGGGCTTGCAGTCCAAGCTGATAGGTCTGTATGAGAGCATGTCAGTGCAGTACTGCTTATTTGCTTTCAATGAAAGAAGAAAATAGGGCTGCAGGGTGGAGAAGTAGTCAAGGAATGAGGTTGTGATTGCTTAGGGATTGCAGGTAAGTTTTTTAACTCCTTTCTGTGACTTGGATGTAATGGTTACTCGGCTGTGGCGCTTCAGTGCCTAGGAGACAACCATTATGTCTAGACACCTACCCACAGGTAAAGGGCTGGCACTACAACCCGTGAGGCACCCACCCACATGCACCCACTGGGAATGGCAGCAGAAGTGATTCTGCTGCCAAAGCGATCTGATGACATTGGCGCGCTCACGGCACGCCAACGTCATCAAGCGCATCCGGGGATTCGCTGGAAGCCATTTGCTACCAGTGCGTCCTGCGAGAGGACGTTATTTGGTGTGTCCTTCCCCTTGGGGGTGGGGGGTTTCCAGGAAAACAGACGCAGAGAGAAAGGACTTTGCCTCTGACTAATCCCTTGATGGCAAAGGCTATAGTTCTAGAGAACTTGAGTCAAAATCGGCATTTGCTTTATCTTCAGCTGGGGCATTTTGTTGATGAAGCTTTAAGGTTGCCACAAGATCACCCTGATTGTGACCATCTTTTTAATGTGCAGCATGTACATTTTGTAGATCAATTTTCAGGGATCCCTGTGCCGGGGAAAGAAATAGCTGTGGAGGAGTCTTTGGTCCTGTTCAAGGGACGATTGTTTTTTTGGCAGTACATTCCTATCAAGAGGGCACATTATGGAATCAAGATGTAGATGCTGTTTGATAGTATCACTGGATATGTCTATAATTTCAGGATCTGCACTGGTAGGGATTCCAGTATTGACCCCTGGTTGTCCACTTTTGGAGTTACAGAGAAAATTGTTTGGGAACTTGGTAGAGGACTTATTAACAAAGGTCACCATTTATACACTGCTGTGTAATTGTTCAGGGAATTGTTCAAAGTGGACACTGTTGCTTGTGACACAATCTTCTCTAACCTTAAAGGTTACCCAAAAGAGCCAGTTTGTAAAAATCTTGAGAAGGTACAGTGCAGTGCCTTGCGTAGTGATGAACATCTAGCTCTGACATTTTCTGACAGGAGAGATATCTATATGTTGACTACCATCCATGATGAACATACTTCATCTGTCACTGTTTGGGGTCAGGTTGCTAAAGTGCACAAACCTAAGTGCAATTTAGACTACAATAAGCACATGGGTTGTGTAGATTGAGTAGATCAGAGATTGGAACTGTACACAGCTGTTCGTTAGGCATACGTTTGGTATAAGAAGTTGGATATCCAGTTTTTTACGATTAGCAACCTTAAATGCTTGTGCTGTATTCAAGGATTGTTCTCCACATTCAAATATGATATTTGTTCAGTTTCAGCAAACTCTGATAGGCAGTCTTGTTGTAGTGGAACTAGCAAGAGTTCCTAGAGAACCAGTGGTGGAGGATGTGGCTAGATAGAAAGATTGCCACAGTCCTCCCATGGACAAACAAAAACATTCCTGCTAAGAAATGTAGAGTCTGTTACAGAAGATGTATCTGGAAGGAGAGTCATATGTACTGCTTTTTTGTCCTTCTAAGCCTGGGCTGAGTGTGCCCACATGTTGTAAATTGTACCACGCGGAACAGAGATTTTGATTGCAACCGTGAGCATAAAAGTAAACTGACTGGTCTGTATCATTTTATACTTTTTGTTCAGATGCAATAGTTGGCATTAGTGTGATGAATTTATTTAGAGCTGTTGTGTTTGTAGTTATAGTTTTGTATCTATTGCCAATTGGTTTATGTTTCCTTGTTGGTATAAAAAAAGTGATGGCGGTGTACATCGACTGGCATTTCGCAGGCGGTGTGCGTGGACTGGCATTTGGCTGACAGTGAGCGTGGCCTGGCGCTTGGCTGGTTGGGTGTGTGGACTGGAACCAACCTGGTGGTGTGTGTAGACTGGCACTTAGCTGGCAGTGTGCATGGACTGGCTCTTGGCTAGCAGTGTGTTGGGCTGGCACTTAGCTGACGGTATATGTGGAATGATGCTTGGCTGGCAGTTCGTTTGTACTGATGCTTGGCTGGGATTGTGTCTGGACTAGCGCTTGGCTGGCAGTGTGCATGGACTGGTGTTTTGCTGGCGGTATGTGAGTAATGACATGCTGCTGGTCACTACACACTCTGCTAGCCAAACACCAGTGCACAAACCCAGTTAACCGCAAGCCAATGTGATTTCTATTTTAGTCATGGGGACAAATGAAAGTGATGGGCCCCTGAATGGCTCTGTCTGTTGATGTGAGTGTTGCAATTTGCTGGGCCCATGGCTGGCAGTGTGAACGGTCTTGTGTGTGTCACATATGTCACAAATGAAAGTTGTGTGAATGGCTTGTAAAGAGGTGGTTGCCTTGATGCAGCTTTACAGCTCATGAGCCGTGAGTCTTTGGTTCAGGTTTTCTACCTTTCAGTTACAAACAGTGCCTTTCACTTTTTTGAAATCTCTTGTTAATACAATTTTATGCCCTGAATCTTCACTCACTCTTGTGTCAAATCCAACCAGTATGTTTGTGGGCTTGAGGAATAGATGGATGGGCATTAATATTGGTCTTTCTTTCCCAGCCTAGGTGTACATTGTAGGGAAAATCTACCAATTCTAGCAGTATCTGTAAACTAAAAACACAGGGGAGTACAGGGTGATGTGCCTTTAATGCACGTCAGCAAGTTTTCTGACCCACAATGCAAACCTCAAAATGGGACTAAAGTCACACATTTTCTTTGTGTTACTGTGTCATATTCCACCAGAATTTCTTTTTTTTGTTTTACAAAGTTTGAGGTTTATTAGCGCTACTGTGAACAGAACCTGGTGATAGTCACACCTTCCTAGATTCCTCTGTGTCTAGTTTTTAAAAATGCTCAGGTTTGTTAGGATTAACTAGGTGCTGGCTAAGCTAAGGTCCAAAATTTCACAGCTAGGCACATTGTGAAAGAAGGGTCAGTTTTCACTTGAGGAATGCAATGTGTCAACATTGCATTTCAGTCCGTTTCCTATCACGGGCACTAGGCCTACCCACACAAGTGAGGTACCATTTTTATCAGGAGACTCAGGGGAACACAGAATCATAGTAGAAGTGTTATTACCATTCGTCTTTCCGTGCATTTATGCCTTTCAAATGTAAGCCAGTATGTAAAAGAAGTCATTTTGAAAAATACCCTCTAATTCACATGCTAAAAAAGGGTACCCACAAATTCAGAGATGCTCAAATAACCACTGCTTCTAAAATAACTCCATATCTTATTCCTACATCAAAAATACATAAGTTTCCTTGATAACAACTTTTCACTCTTTATATTTTACCAAATTAATTGCTCTATACCCGGTACACAATGAAAACCATTGCAAGATGAAGCTCAGTTATTGGCTCTGGGTATTTCGGGTTCTTGGTTAACTTACAAACCCTATATATTCTCACAACCAAAAGGGTCCAGCGGACATAACGGTATATTGCTTTAAAATATTTACCATAGTTAGAATACTTTCAGGTGAAAATGTAGGCACAAATGGCTGTTTTTTTCAACTCAATTTCAAAATATTTTATTATTTCAACTGTTACTTTCTATAGGAAAACTTGAAGGATCTATACAAATGAACCCTTGTGCATTTAGAATTTTGTCCATGGATCCATTATTGTTTTCACACCCATTTCTACCACTAACTGGAAAATGGTTAAAAGCACAAAAAAATAGGAAAA
>NW_028252225.1:0-7500 GCF_964263255.1 Lissotriton vulgaris
GTTATATATATATATATATATTTCAACAAACAGGTGCCCCCAGGTGAGGACGCACTTGAGACATCAGGCGGAGGCTGTGATTTTCAAAAGCATCCTTTAATTTCATTTCTGCTCGGTCCGATTTACAATGCCTTTCACAATTCAGTCCATTCAGCCCTACGCGTTTCGGAGCTCCTGCTCCTTGGTCACGGGCATTGGATGATGTCAGCTGGGTGGGGAAGAGGAGCCGACCCGGTCTCTCCACTTTTTAATTGATGACAACCACAGGTGGGACACGCCCTCCGATGGGCTCGGCCAGCATTAACAGGTTTCTGGGACCTGTAGTTCGCCCCTCATGCTTCGTGCATTTTTTATTCCTTCAATGGAGTTCCCCTCCAGGGTGACATTATTAATGTTCTTTTTAACCTCTCTGGTGAGGGGCAAATATCGGATTCCCACGTTTTGGCAGAGTTCTCGATTATGATGTCAGCCTGCATGCGCTTCCAGGCAGTCTGTGCGCGCAGCCCATTATCACTTTAAATGGTAGTGCGATCCTCTCGGCCAGGACGGGCCGAAATATTTCAACAAACATGTGCCCCCAGGTGAGGACGCACTTGAGACATCAGGCGGAGGCTGTGATTTTCAAAAGCATCCTTTAATTTCATTTCTGCTCGGTCCGATTTACAATGCCTTTCACAATTCAGTCCATTCAGCCCTACGCGTTTCGGAGCTCCTGCTCCTTGGTCACGGGCATTGGATGATGTCAGCTGGGTGGGGAAGAGGAGCCGACCCGGTCTCTCCACTTTTTAATTGATGACAACCACAGGTGGGACACGCCCTCCGATGGGCTCGGCCAGCATTAACAGGTTTCTGGGACCTGTAGTTCGCCCCTCATGCTTCGTGCATTTTTTATTCCTTCAATGGAGTTCCCCTCCAGGGTGACATTATTATTGTTCTTTTTAACCTCTCTGGTGAGGGGCAAATATCGGATTCCGACGTTTTGGCAGAGTTCTCGATTATGATGTCAGCCTGCATGCGCTTCCAGGCAGTCTGTGCGCGCAGCCCATTATCACTTTTCCTTGTGCCTAATAAACCCTTTTGCGCACTATTTGGGCTTCGAGTCTGGTTTTCTACAAAAAGAAAGCATCCAGGAGGTGATTGAATACTTTTGGGTCGGCGACCCAGTCGAGAGCCCGCCAAAAAAAAAGTGGCAGGAACACGCCGCTTTTTGTCTTTGTAATATATATATATATATATATATATATATATATATTCACTGAAAAAACCATAGGTTATAGACCATATATAGTTAGGGATTAGCATTTAAAAAACCTTATTTTATTTGCACAAAACCATTGAAATTCCATATATAGTTAGTTGCACTAACTATATATCGCGGACCCGCAATCCACTGCTAATGATGTCACATATTACATCATTCATGACATGGTCAGTGACATCACTGATGACATCACTGATGACATCTCAAATGACATCACTGATGACATCACTGATGACAACACCCAGTGACTGTATGTTTCTGTAAAGTTAGAATATGTCTTACATATTGAAGAATGAGTGGATGTATAAGTGTCTGGATGAAGGATTTAGTAGGTGCATGACTGACTGTATGAGAGAATGATTAAATGTGTCTCACTGAGTGTATGGGTTAGTGATTAAAGTGTCTTAATTTGGCAATCATTATTTATGTTGTTCTGTAAACTGCTGCATTTTTAAATCAGTAGCTATATCAGTAACTATATGGGTTATTGAATGGTTGCCCAAGTATTTGTATGGGAGACTGAGTATGTGTGTGGGTGGCTGGGAGGTGTATAACTCTGTGCATAGATGTGTGAGCAGTTGATTCCCTAGGTGTATGGGTTCAAAAGTGCATGTAGAAACAGCTGTATGGACAGTTGACTGTGTGCATGAGTATATTGGTGAGTGAATGGATATCTCAGTGCTACAGGTCAAAGTAAGTACATATGTAAAACACATTCCATGTGAGAGTTGACATATATAAATAACTGAACATAAGAGCCAGTGAATGTGTGAATGGCTGTATGAATCATTGTGAACTTGTATCAAGGATTGTATAAGAGAGTAAATATGTGTTACTATATGTTTGAATAAGTAAGGTGTGTATAACTGTATAGTTGAGGAAATGGAGATGTGATTGATTCTTTGCATGACTGACTAGGTGTGTGAGTAACTCCATGGATGTGTGACAGTCTGTGAGTGCCTGTTTACACTGAGTGTATCTAAGGTTATATTAGAGTCTGAAGATATATTATCACATAAATGATATCATCAGTGATGTAATCAGTAATGTCAAATGAGATGTCAGTGATGTCATCAGTGATGTCATTTGAGATGTCATCAGTGATGTCATCAGTGATGTCATTTGAGATGTCATCAGTGATGTCATCAGTGATGTCACTGACCATGTCATGAATGATGTAATATGTGACATCATTAGCAGTGGATTGCGGGTCCGCGATATATAGTTAGTGCAACTAACTATATATGGAATTTCAATGGTTTTGTGCAAATAAAATAAGGTTTTTTAAATGCTAATCCCTAACTATATATGGTCTATAACCTATGGTTTTTTCAGTGAATTTTCAAGGTTTTGTAAATGCAAATTCCTAACTATATATGGTCTATAACCTATGGTTTTTTCTGTGAATTTCATTGGTTTTTTAAAAGCTAATATCTATAGCTGTAAAATATATTCTTTATTAAGTGACGTATCACGTAGCCCGTGAGACGCCTCATGATGCATCGCATAACCGTGACGTATCGTCTCTGCAGCGCAAACCAAACCCAAAACGTAAGCGTGCCAGAACACGCTTAAAGATATATATATATTTTTTTAACCTTAATTAGACAAAATCCACACGTGCACATATCACAAACGTTCAAAAAACACAATATGTCGGACTCCCGTTACGCTGCCGGTTAGCTGCCCGGTTAACGTATCAGGAAGCACCTTTACCGCGAAAAATCGCAATTTTTTTTTCTTTTGCCCCGCAGGGAACTTTAATAGCCCCCTCATCAATCCTAGGGGTTCAGGAGGGGTCTGCCTTACCCCTTTCATTCATTTACACCTTTTTTTTTTCCACCTCTTGTCTCTCGATCCTACCGAGAGACAAGATGGCGGCCGCTCCGGACTGTTTACAATGTTGACAGCCAATCAGCTACTCCTCAGACTCCCGTTACACTGCCGGTTAGCTTCCCGGTTAGCTGTCCGGTTAGCTGCCCGGTTCGCGTACCAAGACCCGTCTCTACGGCGAAAAAATCGGATTTTTCTTTTTTTTTTTTTTTGGCCCCGCGTGGCTTTATAATATCCCCCTCATCAATCCTATGGGGTCAGAAGGGGTCTACCTTGCCCTCTTTCCTTCATTTCCCCCTTTGTTTTGGTCTCCTCTTGTCTCTCGATCCTACCGAGAGACAAGATGGCGGCCGCTCCGGACTGTTTACAATGTTGACAGCCAATCAGCTACTCCTCAGACTCCCGTTACACTGCCGGTTAGCTTCCCGGTTAGCTGCCCGGTTAGCTGCCCGGTTCGCTTACCAAGACGCGTCTCTACGGCGAAAAAATCGGATTTTTTTTTTTTTTTTTGGGGCCCCGCGTGGCTCAATAATATCCCCCTCATCAATCCTAGGGGGTCAGAAGGGGTCTACCTTGCCCCCTTTCCTTCATTTCCCCCTTTGTTTTGGCCTCCTCTTGTCTCTCGATCCTACCGAGAGACAAGATGGCGGCCGCTCCGGACTGTTTACAATGTTGACAGCCAATCAGCTACTCCTCAGACTCCCGTTACACTGCCGGTTAGCTTCCCGGTTAGCTGCCCGGTTCGCTTACCAAGACGCGTCTCTACGGCGAAAAAATCGGATTTTTTTTTTTTTTTTTGGGGCCCGCGTGGCTCAATAATATCCCCCTCATCAATCCTAGGGGGTCAGAAGGGGTCTACCTTGCCCCCTTTCCTTCATTTCCCCCTTTGTTTTGGCCTCCTCTTGTCTCTCGATCCTACCGAGAGACAAGATGGCGGCCGCTCCGGACTGTTTAGAATGTTGACAGACACCGGAGGGCCAATCAGCTTCGCATCGCAAAGTTCCGATACGCGAAAAGTTCGCTAACCGGATCGCTGCCCAGAGCGCTGTTACAGATATATATCTTGATTTAAACGTTAATTTCTCAAAATCCACTGAAGCACATATATTGAGACCTAGCAAAGGCACATCGGGCTATCAGTCCCTACAATTTTGCCAAGTTTCGTGGAAATCCATTCAGCCGTTCGGGCTAAAAGTGAGTCCAACCGCCCTATGGAAATTAACATGGGAAAAACGCGTTTTGGGACCCCCCTTTTTTCTCGGCCCCCCCTTGACGAACCCCCCCCAAATTTTCAGGAGCTGCTCAGAAACAAAATGTGCCATTTTCCTGAAAATTTCAGCCAATTCCGTCCACAAACGCCAAAGTTATTAGACATAGAATTTTCAGAAGTCCCATAGGGAAAAAATCCTAACTATATATACCTACTGGCTATCGCCAGTAGGTAATATATATATATATATATATATATATATATTCAATCACCTCCTGGATGCTTTCTTTTTGTAGAAAACCAGAGTTGAAGCCCAAATAGTGCGCAAAAGGGTTTATTAGGCACAAGGAAAATTACCCAGGGTAATTTTCCTTGTGCCTAATAAACCCTTTTGCGCACTATTTGGGCTTCGACTCTGGTTTTCTACAAAAAGAAAGCATCCAGGAGGTGATTGAATACTTTTGGGTCGGCGACCCAGTCGAGAGCCCGCCGAAAAAAAAGTGGCAGGAACACGCCGCTTTTTGTCTTTGTAATATATATATATATATATATATATATATATATATATATATGTATATATATATATATATATATATATATATTCAATCACCTCCTGGATGCTTTCTTTTTGTAGAAAACCAGAGTTGAAGCCCAAATAGTGCGCAAAAGGGTTTATTAGGCACAAGGAAAATTACCCAGGGTAATTTTCCTTGTGCCTAATAAACCCTTTTGCGCACTATTTGGGCTTCGACTCTGGTTTTCTACAAAAAGAAAGCATCCAGGAGGTGATTGAATACTTTTGGGTCGGCGACCCAGTCGAGAGCCCGCCAAAAAAAAAGTGGCAGGAACACGCCGCTTTTTGTCTTTGTAATATATATATATATATATATATATATATATTCACTGAAAAAACCATAGGTTATAGACCATATATAGTTAGGGATTAGCATTTAAAAAACCTTATTTTATTTGCACAAAACCATTGAAATTCCATATATAGTTAGTTGCACTAACTATATATCGCGGACCCGCAATCCACTGCTAATGATGTCACATATTACATCATTCATGACATGGTCAGTGACATCACTGATGACATCACTGATGACATCTCAAATGACATCACTGATGACATCACTGATGACATCTCAAAAGCCCGTGTGAGTGGCAGATGTTGTTAGGGTTGTGATGACTCCTTCACCTCCACCTGATGATAACATCAGTACTGAACCTTGTGAGTAGAAGATGGTGTTAGGTACTGTGATGACTTCTGCATTTACAGGAGAAGATAATGCCAGAACTGACCCGTGCAAGTAGCAGATGTTGTTATGGACTGTGATGACTCCTTTACTTACAAGGGATGTTAACAGAGAACAGACCTCGCAAACTCTTTGAGATGGTCAAAATCCAATCGAACAAACTGTCCAAAACAGCGAAAGAAAACCCCAAGTCTCTCATCTCCTCTGAGGTTTTCTCTTCATTTTTCGCAAACAAAATCAAAACCTTACATACTGAACTCAAGGCCGCCTCCTTCCCCCCTCCGAACTTTGACCCTCTGCCTCCTCCCTCTTTGCCGGCATGGTCCGTACCGAAGAATTTAGCACACTGGTCCGAATTTGCACCCTATGATGAAGTCGCTGTCGCGAAAATCCTTGCCTCCCTGAACCCCAACAACCACTTCAATGACCCGCTCCCTTCAAACTGTCTTGCGACCGTTACCAACTCCATCATTCCCAGCTGGACTGTAATCATCAATGCCTCCCTATGACCGGGATCAATACCGACCTCGCTGAAAACAGGCCACGTCCTACCCATTCTGAAAAATCCGTCGCTGGACCCAGCCTCCCCAGACAACTTTAGACCAATTTCAACATTCCGCTCCTGGCTAAAGTGCTGGAAAAGTGTGTACAAATACAGCTAAGTCACCACATCAACAACTTCATCTACTCGATGACTGCCAATCAGGCTTCTGACCGGGGCACAGCACCGAAACCACCATGCTCCACATCGTTGATGACGCTCTTCAAGCCCTTGACCAAGACAAAACCTGTCTCCTGATCCTCCTTGATCTATCATCGGCCTTCGACACAGTCAACCATGAGATGCTACTCGAACGCCTCAAACTCAGGATGGGATTAGATGCACAGTCCTCGACTGGTTTAGTTCCTACCTCCATAACCGATCTCAGAGATTCCTAGTCAATGGCGAACTGTCCGCTCCCTCCGTGGTCACGGTGGAAGTCCCTCAGGGATCAACATTGTCCCCCACCCTTTTCAATCTCTATCTGGAACCCCTTGCCGAAGTCCTGCGCACTGCAAATATCTCCTTCCATATGTACGCTGATGACACTCAGATCTACATAAAATTCTCATCTCTTGCAGAGATCCTCACCCTGAATGAGGCCCTGAAGCTGACCGTCCAATGGCTCTCCTCCAACCAACTCAAACTCAATGCAAAGAAAACTAAGTTCCTTCTAATCTCCCCGCCCAAGAACAACCCTGATATCCAGACATGGATTAAAGCCATCACAGTCTTAAACTGTATGTATGTATGTATGTTCTTATATAGCGCTCAACTTACCCTAGGGCATCTCGGCGCTTGCCTTGGGAACCCGTCCTGGATTTTTCCCTGTGAGATAACCTGTACTGGACATCACCAAGGTGAAAGCCAGGCATCCCGCCGCGGGGGACCGTTGTGGAGATTAAGCAAGCTAATGCCCAGAGTTGCAGAGTGTGAACCCGTGATTAGAGTGGGCACCAAAGCGAGAATTATCGAGTCTGTGGACAATTGGGTTCAAGACCCTGCTGCGTCGGGAATTGAACCCTGGTCCCGGGTCTGACCTCTGCTTCAGGGTATGCCTCCTCTAACCAGTGAGCCACACTTCTCCACTCCACTGTTCCCCCACCATTGTGAATTCAGCCAAATCGCTGGGAATTACCTTGGACTATAACCTAAATATGCGAGACCACATCAACACAATGGCGAAATTGGCCAGATTCCACCTGAGCTACCTATGGATATTGAATCCCTTTGTAGACGCTCCGGACCTAAAACTCACAGTCCAATCATTAGTCATCTCTCAACTGGAATATGGTTGCTCCACCCTCTCTGGCTTACCTAAGATCTCGCTGGCACCCTTAAAAACCTGCCTCAAAGCAGCCGCCAGACTACTTACAGGCTCAAAAAAATTCGATCA
>NW_028252225.1:12500-44902 GCF_964263255.1 Lissotriton vulgaris
CACAAGACCATTCTAACAATTAGAACAATGTAAACAAGTTAAATAAGGTGACACGGCCTGGTGGCAGTGAAACTGAAAGCACGGGCGGCCGGCAATTAAAGCCTTTGATGCAGCAGGGGGTGGAGCGGGAAGAGCTGGTGACGGCACAAGTTAAATAAGGAGACACGGCCTGGCAGCCGTGAAACTGAAAGAACGGCCGGTCGGCTGGCCGTGAAAGCCTTTGATGCAGCAGGGGGTGGAGCGGGAAGAGCTGCTGGCGGCACCAAGCTGGGCAACAGATGGCTGGCGATTTGATGCTGTGCACGCACATTTTAACTCATTGCGCTTGGGCATTGAGCTAAAAGCGCACATGCACTGCATCAAATCACCAGTAAATCGCCAGTCTAGTTAAACTCTTGTTTAAGCCCCTATAGTCTCGCTCCGCTCAATGCGCATGCGCATTGACAGGCGAGACCTAAAATTAGGCTAAGGCCTTTCTCATGGGTAAATTCCTAGGCTAAACTTGTTCCCACAGCCACCTGAGAGACTATTGTCTATTCCTGTGTCCTTGTACATTACTCTCTTGTTTATTGTAATACTTTTGTCCTGCTGTTTAGATTATCCTATCCCTCAATGTACAGTACCTGTATGCTACCCCGTCCCACCCACGACCCCCTGATTCTGTAAGCTCTCCTATGTACTAATTTTTCCTATTTTTGTTTGTTATGTCCTGCCGTAACCTTGTATTACTCTATTGAATCTGTAAAGCGCTCTGATACCCTCACAGGTCATGTTCGCGCTCTATAAAACCTTAAAACAAATAAATAAAAAATAATACACTTGTACTGACCTGTGCCAATGGCAGATGTTGTAGGGATCTGTGATTACTCTTTCACCTACGGGGGATGATAAGGCCTGTAGTGATCCTTGTGGGTGGCAGATAACTTAAGGGACTGTGATGGCTCCTTCACTTACATCCGTTGATAACAAGGGCACTAACCTGTGTGAGTAGCAGATGTTGTTAGGGACTATGACGACTCCTGCACTTACAAGTTATGATAAATTGTGAGGGTCAAGCTAAGAGAAGAAGTGAGCCCTGTTTACTTTGTGAATCATTTCCTAAAAGATGGACGCAGAATATCTTTCCCTCTGAATTGCCTGAATGGTTTGACTAAAGAGGCAATCAAGAGAATTTGAGGTTTGTCACCCTGATTGTCTCCTTAGAAAGGGGATCTTTGGGACACCCACAGTGTAGACCCCGTTACTTGTGCGATGCAGTTCTGCTGAAGAAGGTGCTTCCAAGGTAAGATATGACTTTCAAATTGTTGCTGGTTAACAACAAACTTGCACAGTTGTAGCTAATTACCTAATTACTTATGACTAATACCCCTCCTGGTACCATCAACCAGGCCACTCCAGGCATGTCTGTCCCGGGCTTTTCTTTTAATCTGACTACAGGTGTAACCCATCTCCTTGCAGTCAACTTGAGGCCTCGGTGCCAGGTGTTTCTTGGACTGTAGATGATTGGCGACTTTTAAAGTTGTCCCCAACAGGCAAAGCTACAAATCTGTCCCTGCCACTGAATTTGCTCACACAGAGGTACCACCTCAATGTGTCCACGTGATGACAGTTTACTCCATTCATGGTTATCTGATTGCACTTAGATGAACATACCCCTTTATGACCAGGACTTAAGAGTGTTGTAAATCTTCCTATTGCTCTAGGAATGCAATAGAATTGTGGTATGGAACATCAAAACCAGAATATCGACAGGTCTCAACATAGGGACCAGATTCTTGAGAAACACATTATTTAAGCTGCAAGCGCATGGATGGAGATATGGATTTACCATCCTTAACTCCACACCTACATACCATGAAGATACATGCATATCATCAAGGTACTTAGATGTGGAGTTAGGTATAAAATAACTGCATAAATGTGCCTTTCAACATTTTGTCCCTTGATTTTTTTGTTACTATATTTTGAACGGTCAATATTCTTGCTTCGATATTACCAACCCATACCATGCAACTGAAGCACGTCAAAGTTAGTAATTGTTCTTTATAAAGTGTTCCCCTGAAATCCTAAATAGCAGGTTTCCTAGGTAAAGCTGCGGCTGTCACCAGAAAGCTTTTGGTCCCATCTTTGCCTACGGTGCAGAATTTTGGCTACGTTTCTGTCCCAAGTGTTTTCAAATGCTGCATTATGAAAGCGTGTTGTGCAAGCTGTCATGATTTTAATAAAAGTAATTGAGCTACAGGTTTTACATTGTCTGTGTTAAACAAATCACCAAAGAAATGCCCTGTGGCTAATGCAGTTGTTTATCAAACCAATATACCAATAAATCATTTAAATTACAAGAAACATACTTTTGATATATTTTTGAACTATATAGATCTTTTTAACTTCAACCTGGTACTGCATTGTTCGCCGTGTTTGCTTGTGGTTTAGTAGGCTAACTCATGAGATAGATTGGTGGATTAGTGCCCCTGCTCTGCCAAATTGCATGAACTCTGCAGGTTACACTTTCTAGCTACCTGGGATGGTGAGATGGTCAGTACCTACCAAGAGTCTCCTATATAGGTTCGGAGATTCATCAGGGCTATATGTTGTATGTGATCTTTGTCTCCCTGTGGCTCACATGATGTCACTGTGAGAATACCTGGTGACATCATAGAATGTTGGGGGCTTTGCCTGTAGTTTACTGGCAGTTGGTGTAGGCAGGCTGAGTGACAGGGAGGTCACTCCTGGTGGGGTCCTTTATTACCATCTTAACATCTGGACTTGTAACCTATCTTGAATAAAGCAACTTGAATATATTCCTGACTCATGGACTTCCTTTATGTACAACATTTTGGCGAGTATTTGGGTGAGGGAAATCCTGTAATGTGCACAAGTGAGTGTGTCCCAGTTCATTAATGTTTATTTAAGTATTTGGGTGAGGTAAATCCTGTAATGTGCACTTAGGTGTGTCCCAGTTCATTTGCATTATTAAAGTATTTGGGTGAGGGTAATCCTGTAATGTGCACTAGTGAGTATGTCCCAGTTCATTTTAAGTATTAGGGTGAGTGTATCCCTAGAAGGGTTAGTGTATCCCTTGGTATTCCATTCTTGTGGGGTGAGCGAATAATTTCTTCAGTGAGCGTATAATTTCTTTGCGCATGTTTCTTCCTTCTTGTTATGATTCTATCTGTTTGTAGTTCTTCAGTGCTGGTTCGCTGTCAACTCTGCGGCTCCTGTTATCTTTGTCGTTAATTGGATCTATGCTTCATAAGGGGGATCTATGCTGCATAAGGGAGCCTGAGACGTCAGGTTTACTTATGCTACACATGCGTTACGCTTATTTATTATTATATTTTTTTTTCCTCCCTTTATGAGGAATGGGGATGGTGTACGTGTCATTGATTTGCATATGTTCAAATGCTTTGAGTGTGTATGTTATTACTTTCTTTCGTCATATGAAAGTTATGTTTTGACTGTGCATGCTCTACTTTGACGTTGATTTCTGTTTGTTGATGTTGGTGTTGCTTTCTCTCATTTATCTTTTGTTACTTCCCTAAAGAAAGGAGATATGTTGTATGTGATCTTTGTCTCCCTGTGGCTCACATCTTGTCACTGTGAGAATACCTGGTGACATCATAGAATGTTGGGGGCTTTGCCTGTAGTTTACTGGCAGTTGGTGTAGGCAGGCTGGGTGACAGGGAGGTCACTCCTGGTGGGGTCCTTTATTACCATCTTAACAACACTAAGGATCCCTAAAGACCTAGACTAACAAATAGTCAATATTAAAAAGTTAAAACCATGCACTAGAATGACCAGAGTGAATCCTACCTGGTCTTAGTGCTAGTAAACCCTCACTAAAGGGATACCAGCCATCCAGTCTGGGGAGGGGCGATGTCTTCTGTAGTCACACAGTCATCAAGAGGTACACCGCGCAGAAGCAACTATCATCTGTCCTCAACCAGCTGCAAGGACTTAGAATAGGGCGAAACATGTTGACGATAAGACGATGGTCTGAGCCATTCTGCTCTCATTCTATTGTAGTTGGTTTTAGATGCATCAGAGGTCACCATTAATAAAGGTGAAAACCCGGTTGCTTCTAGGTACTTTCAACTTTATCTGGATCACAGTGTTTTCTCCAGGAAATAATCTTATTTAAGAATTCCTTCCATCTGGTTTACTAGGAGGGAAAGTCCACCCTGGTGGTATTGCCCAACCAGGGTGGGGAGAGGTTGTTTATAATGAAGCATGTTACATTATGTGAGTGAGGCTTACCCTTCCAACAAGATTGGTGTTTCTTCTCCTCTTGGGCTTACCCCTATCCAGAATCTTGGTAATTTATGTATCAGTGATTCGTACAATAACACTGATAAAATTGCGTTGGGGAAGCCACCGTACCTTTATGTGTTTTGCGATCAGCTCTTCGCCTCATTGTGCATAACCAACAGATTTAGTTCTTCTGAGCCTGTTTGTAATTGAATCAGCACGAGTATCAACTGCCCTCTCCTCATACCCCTCTCGGCCAGAAGACACCCATTCTCAAACCTGCAAGTCTTTTGATTCCAAGTTTGCAGACCTATTTAATGATCGAAATGCAGCGTACGCCTATCTCCAGGGCCGTGGAGTGTCACCCCTTCCTTACATCTGTGGGTGCAAATGAAACCAAAGGTAGCTCAAAGCCCTCTTTGTCTCCTGTCCTCAAATACCTCTGTGACCTGCACCTTACTGTGTCCATGTGCTCCAGTACCTCTCCTGTGTCCATGCACTCTCACAAAGGAACTCTTGAACCCCCTTACCTATGACATCTGTGAACTACATTTCCCCCTGTGGACCAGACTATCTACCTTCAGGCAGGTGGAAGAGGCTGGGGCTGCCTCCTCATGATGGACCATGAGTTTCTTGACCCCTAGCCACTTTGGGAAGAGAGAGGCTGAGGGATCACTGCGCTGGAGTAGGAGCCATGAACTCCAGTACCGCTTACATGTCCATGCGCTCCAGTATCTCTCCCGTATTCATGCACTCCAGGACCTCTCCTGTGTCCATGCTCTCTAGTACTTCTCCTGTGCCCAAGTGATGCAGTACCTCTCCCGTATTCATGCGCTCCAGTATGTCTCCTGTGTCCATGCACTCTAGGACTTTTTCTGTGTCCATGTGCTGCAGTACCTCTCCCAGAGTCATGCGCTCCAGTACCTCTCCTGTGTCCATGTGCTGCAGTACCCCTCCCGCATTCATGCGCTCCATTATCTCTCCTGTATCCATGCGCTCCAGTATTTCCCCTGTGTCCATGCTCTCTAGTACTTCTCTCGTGTCCATGTGCTGCAGTATCTCTCCTGTATCCATGCGCCCCAGTACGGCTCTTGTGTCCATGCACTCTAGTTCTTCACCCGTGTTCGTGTGCTGCAGCACCTCTCCCGGAGTCATGCGCTCCAGTAACCCTCCTGTGTCTATGCACTCTAGTACTTCTCCCGTGTCCATATGCTGCAGTACCTCTCCCGTATTCATGCGCTCCAGTACCTCTCCTGTGTTCATGAACTCTAGTACTTCTCCAGTGTCCATGTGCTGCAGTACCTCTCCCGTATTCATGCGCTCCAGTACCTCTCCTGTGTCCATGCTCTCTAGTACTTCTCCTGTGTCCATGTGCTGCAGTACCTCTCCTGGAGTTATGCGCTCCAGTACCTCTCCTGTGTCCATACACTCTAGTACTTTTCCAGTGTCCATGTGCTGCAGTACCTCTCCCATATTTATGCCCTCCAGTACCTCTCCTGTGTCCATGCACTCTAGTACTTCTCCCGTGTCCATGTGCTGCAGTACCTCTCCTGAATTCATGCGCTCCAGTACATCTCCTGTGTCCAGGCACTCTAGTACTTCTCCCGTGTCCATGTGCTGCAGTACCTCTCCCGTATTCATTTGCTCCAGTACCTCTCCTGTGTCGATGCACTCTAGTACTTCGCCCGTGTCCATGTGCTGCAGTACTGCTCCATTATTCATGCGCTCCAGTATCTCTACTGTATCCATGCGCTCCAGTACGTCTTATGTGTCCATGCACTCTAGTTCTTCACCTGTGTTCGTGTGCTGCAGCACCTCTCCCGGAGTCATGCGCTTCAGTAACTCTCCTGTGTCCATGCACTTGAGTACTTCTCCCGTGTCCCTGTGCTGCAGTACCTCCCCCATATTCATGCACCCCAGTATCTCTCCTGTGTCCATGCACTCTAATACTTCTCCCATGTCCATGTGCGGCAGTACCTCTCCCGTATTCATGTGCTCCAGTACCTCTCCTGTGTCCATGCACTCTAGTACTTCTCCAGTGTCCATGTGCTGCAGTACCTCCCCCGTATTCATGCGCTCCAGTACCTCTCCTGTGTCCATGCACTCTAGTACTTCTCCAGTGTCCATGTGCTGCAGTACCTCCCCCGTATTCATGCGCTCCAGTACCTCTCCTGTGTCCATGCACTCTAGTATTTCTCCCATTTTATGCACTCCAGTACCTCTTCCATGTGTATACACTCCAGAACCTTCTGCTGTGTCTATGCACCCCAGTACCTCTGCTGTGTCTATGCACCCCAGTACCTCTGCTGTGTCTATGCACCCCAGTACCTCTGCTGTGTCTATGCACCCAGATACGTCTGCTGTGTCCATGCACCCCAGTACCTCTGCTGTGTCTATGAAATGAAATGTGAAATGTAATTTTATAGAGCGCGAACCGCCACTCCTAACTGAGTCTCCTGGCGCTATAAACAACAACAGATCAGAAGTGTAACATAAACCTAAATTAGCTTTAGGCAGCAAGCATCTGAGAATCCAAATATCCACATATTTAACAGTTTTCTAAACTGCCCCTCCTGTTCAATAGCTCTGAGCTCCTTAGGCATACTGTTCCAGGCTTTTGCTCCCAAGACAGTGGCTGATCTTCCGCCTCTTGTTGCTAATTTAAATGCTGGAACCCTGAGCAAATTTGCAGTGGTAGACCTTAGTGTTCTTACAGTGGTATGGGTTGTGGAACGAAGTGGAGTGATTAAATCAAGTGAGGTGCTGAAACATTGAAGGAGGTCAGCAAATATGAGCACGAAAGTTGTTGTTTAAGTAGCGTGCATTAGAAGGGAGGAAATGGGGAAATGAGAAAGGAGATATTTATGGGAGAGAGAGAGAAGAGATGTTTAAAGACGTGATAAAAACATGCATGGAAAGATAAGAGTTGACACCTATAATTGAGTCATTAATGCCGGAGAGAAAAGAAGGAAATAGTGTGTGATAGGGACTGGTTAAGCTGAAAAATCACAGGGTTATTTTTCACATTGCGCAGGTGGGGGCTCCGTAGAACTGAGGGAGGAAATAGGTAAATTAACGTATAAACATGAAGACTGTTTAGATTTATGGTCAGATGATAAAAAATGTGTACATATGGTGTTTTGTTTTCTTATTTGTAGTGTTCCCTGACGAAGGGCAGTTTGGTGCCCGAAATGCATTGGATTTTTAATAAACATTGCTGTGGACGAACTTCTGCATATATCGTGTTTTGAACTGAGGCCTTGTGGGCACTGTCTGAACATTAGAAACCTAGAAAAATGGCAGAATGAATCCCGTGTGTGGAACAAGTCGGAATTAAACACAGTTCTGAAAAAACAGTGAAGGTCGGAAAATAAGGATTAAGAAATGGTTAATAATGAAAAATGTATCATTGTTCAAATGAAGGCATAGTGCTGTGCGAGTGGTTTCGGGGCAGCAATAGCAGCTGCTCCACCCTTCTTCGTTGTGCTTACAGTGGTATGAGGCATAAATCTTGCTGAAAGATATCCTGGACCCAGATGACGATAGGCTCTAAAAGTTGTCAATAAGAGTTTGAACAAAACTCTTTTATGAACCGGGAGCCAGTGAAGGGCCATCAATGCATGCCCTACGTGGTAGTCCTAAAACCAGTCTGGCCGCTGCGTGCTGGACCACCTGTAGTCTCCGCAGGATAGTTTTGTTAATTTCTGCAAGGAGACTATTGCAGTAGTCCAACGTCGATAATATAAGGGCCACTGCTACTGTCTTCTTGGCTGCCAAGGGGATCAAATTAAAAAACGTTCTCAATGTTTTTATAAGCCCAAAACAAGCCCCGGTCAATTTCAGAACATGGGGGTTGAATGACAGGGCAGAGTCAAACCACACGCCTAATTCTTAGCCACTTCCACCGTTGATGGCGGTGCTGTGGTGTTGTCTGGCCACCAATCCTTTGGATGAAAAGAGTTATCTTTACCAATTGGTTAAGATTTCTGTCTTGTTGGTATTGCAACAAAGGTGATTTTCCCTCATCCATTGCAATGCTGCTGTAAGGCAGATTTTAAAGTTTCCCTCTGCATTGGTAGTAGTCTTATCCAAGGAGAGGATCAATTGGGTATCGTCGGCGTACGACGTAATTTCGAACCCATAGTTAGAGATCAATGAGACAAGTGGGGCCATATATATGCTGAACAGCAGAGGACTTAAAGAAGCCCCCTGCAGCACCCCTGTGGTGATGACTTGTACTGATGTCAGAAACGGTCCCAGCGAGATCGATTTTGTCCTATTTGTCAAAAAGGATGTAATCCATGTCAGTGCATGATCTGATCTACCAAACGATCTCAATCTGGTTAGCAGGATTTTGTGTGAGATGGAATCAAACACTGCTGACGAATCAAGACTGCCCTCTTGCCCTCATCCAGAATAAATTTAATAGTGTCTGATACTTCAAGTAGCACCGACTCAGTTGTATATTTTGGTCGGAAACCGGATTGACGGGGAGGAAGAACCTGTATTAACTTTAGGTAATTAGAGAGCTCCTTAAACATGATTTTCTCTGTGATTTTACCCAAGATGGGTAACAGAGATATGGGCCTATAGTTTGCAAGATTTGAGAAGTCGATGTTCGGCTTCCTCTTGAAGGGTTTTACTATGGCAAATTTCCCTTCATCTGGCACCGTCCCTGTAGCTAGTGAGGAGTTCACAATATCATTGATCACTAGATTAACGATGTCGATTATATGAAGTAAAAGCATCGGAGGACAAGCATCCAGAGGAGATCCTCACTAAGTGCATTCCCAAGTGAGTCAAGGAAAGCCTTACTGTTTCCTGGTGCACTCCAGTACGTCTCCAGTCCCATGCCCACGTGCTCCAGTAACTCTGCTGTGCCTGTGCACTCCAATACCTCTCATCTGACCATTTACTCCATGGGCTCCAGTGCCTCTTTTGTGTCCATGCACTCCAGTACCTCTCCTGTGTCTCTGTGCTTCAGTACCTGTGCCATGTGTATGCACTCCGGTACTTCTGCTGTGTCTATGCACCCCAGTACCTCTGCCGTGTCTAAGCACTCCAGTACCTCTCCAGTGTACAGCCACTCCAGTACCTCTCCAGTGTACATGCACTCCAGTACCTCTGCCATGTGTATGCACTCCAGTACTTCTGCTGTGTCTATGCACCCCAGTGCCTATGCCGTGTCTATGCACTCCAGTACCTCTCCAGTGTACATGCGCTCCAGTACCTCTGCCATGTGTATGCACTCCAGTACTTCTGCTGTGTCTATGCACTCCAGTACCTCTCCAGTGTACATACACATTAGTACCTCTACCGTATTCCTGAGCTCCTGTACCTCTGCCATGTGTATGCACTCCAGTACTTCTGCTGTGTCTATGCACCCCAGTACCTCTGCCGTGTCTAAGCACTCCAGTACCTCTCCAGTGTACAGCCACTCCAGTACCTCTCCAGTGTACATGCACTCCAGTACCTCTGCCATGTGTATGCACTCCAGTACTTCTGCTGTGTCTATGCACCCCAGTGCCTATGCCGTGTCTATGCACTCCAGTACCTCTCCAGTGTACATGCGCTCCAGTACCTCTGCCATGTGTATGCACTCCAGTACTTCTGCTGTGTCTATGCACTCCAGTACCTCTCCAGTGTACATACACATTAGTACCTCTACCGTATTCCTGAGCTCCAGTACCTCTGCCATGTGTATGCACTCCAGTACTTCTGCTGTGTCTATGCACCCCAGTACCTATGCCGTGTCTATGCACTCCAGTACCTCTCCAGTGTACATGCGCTCCAGTACCTCGGCCATGTGTATGCACTCCAGTACTTCTGCTGTGTCTATGCACTCCAGTACCTCTCCAGTATACATGCTCTCCAGTACTTCTACCGTATTCATGAGCTCCAGTACCTCTGCAATGTGAATGTACTCCAGTACTTCTGCTGTGTCTATGCACTCCAGTACCTCTCCAGTCTACAGCCACTCCAGTACCTCTCCCGTGTACATCCACTCCAGTACCTCTCCAGTGTACATGCACTCCAGTACCTCTGCCATGTGTATGTACTCCAGTACTTCTGCTGTGTCTATGCACTCCATTACCTCTCCAGTGTACATGCGCTCCAGTACCTCTGCCATGTGTATGCACTCCAGTACTTCTGCTGTGTCTATGCACCCCAGTACCTCTGCCGTGTCTATGCACTCCAGTACCTCTCCAGTGTACATGCGCTCCAGTACCTCTGCCATGTGTATGTACTCCAGTACTTCTGCTGTGTCTATGCACTCCAGTACCGCTGACGTGTCCATCAGTGGAGTCTGAGGCACACCCGTCTGCACCAAAGCGTGTTTCTTCGTTTCTTCCAGGACAGGCCCCTGACTTCATGGAGGACCCCGAAGCTAAAAGATCCCACTGGAGCTATCAATGTACAGAGGGATACTGATTGCTTGCTCTGAATGGGACTCTAAGGACTGAAAGTGCAACTAACACACAGATCGTTTTCAGAGAGGAGAATCATCAAACCCTAGATTACGCTGTCGGTTCCACCATAATCTTCAGGACACCAGGAAATTCAGCCAAATGCCAGTATTTTTCTTTTTGAAAGGTAGCAACCCTATTATGGTGCTAAAATCACCTTTAGAGTGTACAGCTGTCTTATTCTGGGGCTGGCTGCTCATGTTGTCGCTCATCCATTGGGAGGGTCCATGGGAACACCCTAGGGCCAGGGGTTCTCTAACTTTTATCCAGACGGTGCAGAAAGAGTGCAGATCTAACAAGAGATGCTGCTGGTTTTTTATCTACAATTGTTGCCTGGGTGTCACCATGAGGAAAACCCCATATTGTCACGGAGGTGATGCCTGGCAGAGTGTCTTTGGCTGCAGGTTTGACCGGAGGGCCAGGGTTTCACCGTTCTTGACAGCCAGAGGTGCAGCAGTCCCCTTCCAGTAGCCATGTTACTGCCAACACAGGAAGCTCTTAAGCAGAAAGTGCCTCCTGCCATCAGCCTCAGGAAGGAGGGAAAAACCAGAGGGCAAAAAACTTCTGGAGGCTGAAGAGACTTCAAGTCAGGGAACAGGATGGCACCGGAGGATCCAAACCAAGAGAAGATGATTGGAAAAAACTGCAAAAAACAGGAAGGAGACAATCAATTCCCAGAGGAGACTAAGGAAGGGCTGGAGCGATGGAACACACCACTGGACATCTGGAAGCGTTGCGATGCAAGGAGTGAACCGAACCCTCTCCTTGAATAGGTCCAGGACAGGAAAAACCTCAGAGGAAGTCAGGCCATCATGTTGGATTGGAAAGGTCCCATAGAAAGCAAAGGAGGAACCGCCACTTTGAATAGGCAGAATAACTTACCCCAGTCATCCACCCCAGAGGATTCTGGTAAGAAGGAGGAGTTGCAGAATGGAGCTGCTGAGGCTGTCTACAAAATGACGCACAAGAAGAAGACCCTCACCGAAAGGAACAACGACCCCTCGCCACCTTAAGGTAAGGAGATAGAGGAAGTGCGACAGCCCGCCAGTGCCTCTGTGGTCTTTCTTGCTCCCCAGGGGGCACGTTATCTTAATTTGATGCTCAATCTGGCTCATGCGTCTCTTAATAAAGGCATTATTGACTATGGTTTGTCTTGTTTTCGACAAAAAACAACCTAGGCAACTGGTGTTTTAAGACATACAACAATATAATATATATAAGGACAATTGGCTACAGATTATTACAAAAATACTTGTTTTATTATAAGTTTTTAAACATTTAGAAGAACCAATGACACAAATGTAATTAAAAATGACAAATGAACAAAATTTGAATCATATATCATACAATATCAATAGAATTCATACATTCAAAACATTTTATATGAACAAAGGTTTAAAAAGATTAAAAATCTAAGTGGCAGAATGGGTCTCTACGTGCGTTTCGGCGAACCAGCGCCTTCTTCTGGAGTAGCCACATAAACTCTAAAAAATATACATACAAAGAAAACAATAATTATACATTGATTAATTTAAAGTAACAACATAGTATCTTTCGTTCTAACTAAGTAGCCAATTTGTACCTTTTCTAATCAAAAATATTCATACATTTTTTTCATTTCCTTGCATTATCGGAGAAGTTATCATTAGGATAAGGGGTCCAGGGGGGCTGATAAACATAGATCCACTCTCTGTCTTTCAACAAGGATTTTGTGAAAAACTAGTGTAAAATGCATCAAAAACAGTTTAAACAGTGGCCTTCTAGGCATATTGGTCTCTAGTGTCTATATATTTAGAGTGGGGAAACATTCTTGACTGCTATTCTCAACTGTGACTTTTAAGGATTGTTAAAGGTCAATTTCTTATAAGCCGTTGATACTTACGAGCAATAGTAATAATACAGCTAAAGTTGATAGCGTTTCAATTTGTTGCCCGAATATTCTCTTTGTTGATTGAGTGTTACAGGCGCTTTAGAGGAAAAAAGATAGTACATCTCTTTTGTTTAATCTGTACAGTGCTTTTGGCCTTCTTTAATTATATGTGTTTATAGGACTCTTTTCGGGTTTACCTGATTAGATGCAGCCTATCAAAATAGTTCCCGCCAACCGGAGACTTGTTGCAAGCTGGTTATATGGACTTTGATAGTTTGGTCTGGTCTTCTTTTTTATATTCAAAAATCCATATATCAGATTATCTATTTTGAGAGCAAAAATCAAGACAGGGATATCCTTTGTTATTTGCTGTCTTTAAATTTAATTTGCTTGAGTTAATAAAGTTACTCTCTTTGAGTTGTTCCATAGGTACCCACTTTAATTTGCTCGATAGGTAGAGAAAGATCTAGTGAATAACTCAGAGATATTTTCATTCCCCTTTATTAATTTTGTTATATTGTTCAGATTCTCACTTATTCTCTTATTTAAATGGTTCTTAACTCTTGATTTATATGATATAAGCAATACAGGGCTTGTCTTTCTCTTGGGTTTGTATGCTGCAGATAAATATCTGGTCTCCGTTTATATGTAGCGTGGAGAGGGCTAGCTATTCCGCCTGCTGATAAAAGGGTAGGTAGTATGTTTCAAGAGAGACTTGTTGTTTTAATTTTAAGCATTTCTCTAGATTTAGTTCGCTTCGAATGGACAAATCTGGGCAAATAACATTCTTACCTTAGGTCATATATTGTTACTGCAGGATTAAGGAAGGTACTCCAAGGATCATGGGTAGTGAATATGAGGCGATTGTTTAAAAGATCTCCCTGCCTGTAGGGCATAACAAAAATAATTATAGAAATTAATGGACTGGGAAGGGGAGAAGGAGTCTAGGTCTTATCTGTTTTTTGGCGCGCAAAATGCATCTTACCCGAATTATTCGGCAGAGCTCCGTATGTCGGTTGTTTTAAAAGGTCTCCCTGCCTGTAAGATATAACAATGCCCGGTATGAGGATAACAAGTGTGGAAAGGAGGCAGGGAGGAAAAAATCTAAGTCTAATCTATTTTTCGCATGCAGGGTGCTTCTTACCAGAAGATATGCGGCAGAGCTCCATATGTCCGGCGGCGGGACGTCAAGGAAAGCGACTCGATCGTAGGCTTGATGAATTAAACTGTGTTGTTTCCGTCACGTTTAAATATCGTAGCTAATTGGCTGAGAACGCCCTCACCTGTGTGGGTCCAAGTCTTGGTGATGTAGTCAAGATAGGACTAATATTTTCTCGCAGTTACTGATTAGAAAACGGACTTTAAGGCGAGCCGGCATGGATCCCTCAGTTCCCTTCGTATTGGATACACAAAAGCGAAGAAGGACCAGTGTTGTTATTATCGGTCTAAGCTATGTTTATGTGTGTGTTTCCAGAGCAGGGAAGGCTGTTGTTTATTTTTAACAGTCGATGGGTAAACCATCTGAAAACTGTCTGTTTATGAAACGGAAATGTTTATATTTCCTTTAAAGTTAGATGTTAGCTGACTAGAAAACGGACTAAGTCGAAAACAATTTTTGATGTAGGCCCGCATCGATCCTTTAATTTCCTTCGTATTGGATAAACAAAAGCAAGGGGGGAATCAGTTTTGTTTATGTGGGTCTAAGCGTTGTTTATGGATGTCTATATAGAACGGGGAAGGCTGTAATGTAGTATTAACAGTTTATAAGTGATCAGTCTAAACCCATGACTATGTATAAGAAAGAGATATTTATATTATTTTGACTGGATTAATGATGCACTTAAACAAGGAACTAAGATAAAAAAATATTTTTTTCATTTGAAAACTGCGATTTTGTTCTTTATCAAATTATTATATATGGATAAATATAACCATTGTAGGGTATTTAATCCAGAATTGGAAATAAAGAGAACATTTATTGCAACCAACTTAATGATATAATAGAATAAGCTGCCTATAATTAGTTTTTATGTTTAGGACAAAAATTTAATTTTGTGTCTACATGCTCTATGCAGATTAATATAACATTCATAAGGCTTTTATTTACGAGCCAAAGACAGTCAGACAAATGATATCTTAATCATATACGTGACAGAAGAGATGAATAATATATGTCCATAGACATATATTTGCCGAGGTGTTATTATCTTCTAATACAGGTGATAATCTACAATTTGTCATTATTGTATTACGGACATTAGCTTTGTAAATGTAATGTAAATGTATTGCGATTTACATAGCGCACATATCACCCGAAGGCATCAAGGCGCTTGCCTTGGGAACCCGTCCTGGTATTCCCCTGTGAGATATCCCCAGCAGGGTATCCACAAGGTGAAAGCCAGGCATCCTGCCGCGAGGGGCCGTAGTGGAGATTAAGCAAGCTATTGCCCAGAGTCGCAGAGTGTGAACCCGTGAGTCGAGTAGGCACCGGAACGAGAATTATCGAGTCCGTGGAATTTTTTGAGTCCAAGACCCGCCAAGGCGGGGAATTGAACTCTGGTCCAGGACCGATCTCAGCTTCCGGGTCTGCCGCCTCTAACCCCTGAGCCACACTTCTCCACATTGGATTTTATTGAAATACAAAGAGGGGGATAGTATGATATTTATTAGGTTCCCTTTAGACAGTGATATCTAGTTTTTAGTTATATTTTAAGTACATCTAAATGTCTATCTTCAACATCGTGAAAGAGCTTTCCAACCCCAGCGCAGGAAACAACGACATCACCCCATCGCAAGACCTCTGCAACTCCCTCGCTTCATACTTCCACAACAAGATCGCGGACATACACAACAGCTTCAACAACCAACCAACGCACACCATGACCGAACAACCACCCCCCACCACCACCCTCCACGCCTGGACCCCGATCAGCACCGAAGACACCATCCGCACGATGAACTCCATCCACTCCGGATCACCGACCGACCCCTGCCCTCACCACGTCTTCAACAAGGCCGACGCTGTCATCGCACCCCACCTGCGAGACATCATCAACACATCCTTCGACACCACCATCTTCCCTGAGAGCTGGAAACACGCCGAACTCAGCGCTCTACTCAAGAAACCAACAGCGGACCCCACCGACCTCAAGAATTACCGCCCCATCTCGCTCCTCCCGTTTCCAGCCAAAGTCATCGAGAAGACCGTCAACAAGCAGATGGCCGCTTTCCTCGAGACGAACGGATCCCTCGACCCCTCACAGTCCGGCTTCCGAGCCAACCACAGCACCGAGACCGCCCTCATCGCCGCCACCGATGACATCCGAGCCCTGATGGACAACGGAGAAACAGCGGCCCTCATCCTCCTAGACCTCTCCGCGGCATTCGACACGGTCTGCCACCGCACCCTAGTACGGCGCCTCAGCAACGTCGGAATCCAGGACAAGGCGCTGGAATGGATCATCTCCTTCCTCGACGGAAGAACACAGAGAGTCCGCCTACCACCGTACAAGTCAGAGGCCACCGAAGTCAACTGCGGCGTCCCCCAAGGATCATCTCTGAGCCCCACCCTCTTCAACGTCTACATGAGCCCCCTCGCGGCCATCGTACGCAAACACAACCTCAACATAATCTCCTACGCCGACGACACCCAGCTGATCCTGACCCAATGACCCCGCCGCCGCCAGAGCCAACCTGCACGAAGGGATGAAAGAGGTAGCCGAGTGGATGACGACCAGCCGCCTGAAACTGAACTCGGACAAGACGGAGGTCCTCATCCTGGGCTCCTCTCCCTCCGCCTGGGACGACTCCTGGTGGCCTCCCGCCCTGGGCACCGCACCCAAACCGACAGACCATGCACGCAACCTGGGCTTCATCCTGGACTCCTCCCTCTCCATGACCAGGCAAGTCAACAACGTCTCCTCGG
Source organism: Lissotriton vulgaris (assembly GCF_964263255.1). NCBI lineage: Eukaryota > Metazoa > Chordata > Amphibia > Caudata > Salamandridae > Lissotriton > Lissotriton vulgaris. The sequence goes on from NW_028252225.1 coordinate 29,011, forward strand.
CATGCTTCAACATCCTACGCATGCTACGGAAGATCTTCTGGTGGATCCCCACCGAGACCAGGAAGACCGTCACCCAGGCCCTCGTCACCAGCCGACTGGACTACGGCAACGCCCTCTACGCCGGTACCACCGCCAAGCTCCAGAAGAGACTCCAGCGGATCCAGAACGCCTGAGCCAGACTCATCCTCGACATCCCACGAACCAGCCACATCTCCGGACATCTGAGAGACCTTCACTGGCTCCCCGTCAACAAAAGAATCACCTTCCGCCTCCTCACCCACGCACACAAAGCCCTACACGACCAAGGCCCGAGCTACCTCAACAGCCGAGTCAACTTCTACGCTCCCAAACGCCACCTCCGATCAGCCAACCACGCCCTTGCCGCCGTCCCCCGCATCCGAAGAGCGACTACAGGAGGAAGGTCCTTCTCCTACCTGGCCGCCAAGACCTGGAACTCCCGCCCGACCGACCTGCGCCCGACCCAAGACCACCTCTCCTTCAGGAAGAAGCTGAAGACCTGGCTGTTCGAGCAGTAGCGGCTCCCCCCCCACCCCCCCCCCCCCCCAGCGCCTTGAGACCCTACGGGTATGTAGCGCGCTTTATAAGTGTCACTGATTGATTGATTATCTATTTTTTATTTATTATTCTTTAAAAAGGAGGAGGGATGGAGATGCACATACATATCGCTGTGTATATTGTTTAAATTTGGGGGACATATTGAACATATATGTCTTTCCTAATGTTGAATGTATATATAACTTTGACTGTCAAAATTCTCAACCAATTGCATGTTCCCAAGGAATTTCACTATTCATGCCTTGGCGAAAAGTATTAAAAACGAAAATCCAGAATACCTCCCTTTTCTTTCGTATGGCTGTTCCTCCTTTTGATTCAGGGGTATGAATTCTTTCCAGAATTCTCCATTTAAATTCTTCAGCATTATGTCCCTTCTCTAGGAAGTGTTTCACCATGGGGGAAGCTATATTCTTGGTCCTTATGGCTGAGCGATGTTCGCTTAGACGTGTCTGGATCATGCGTGAGGTTTCTCCCACATAACCTAACAGACATGGGCATTGTGTAAAGTAGATCACATTGGTTGATCAGCAGTTCCACATCTCTTTTGCCGTTGTTTTGTGATCGTTGTGAACAAATTCTTCACCTCTTATGATGTTGTTACATGAGATACATGAAGAGCAGGGAAATGTCCCTTTGACTGGGTTGTTCGTTAGGATAGATCTCTGAGTCAGATTCTCTTCATTTGCACTACTTTTAAATATAGAGTGGACAATGTATTCTTTGATGTTTTTATTTCTTTTGTGTGCAAAGAGAGGCTTTATTAATTTCTGCTCGGTGGAGCAGTTACTATTTAAAATGTGCCAATTCGAGTTTATAACTTGTTTAACTTTTGCATTCATCATTGAATGTTTCGTCATGCACACTAATTGGTCATTTGTTTTAGGAGATTTCGTTTTTAATAGACAATCTCGGTCATAGTAACGCGCTCGTTTGTAGGAGTTCCTAACTAGTCTATGGGGATAGCCCCTTTCGATAAATTTCGATCTCATTAACAGGGCTTGTTTGTCGAAATCAGCTAAATCAGTACAGTTTCTTCTTACACGTAGGAACTGAGAGAAAGGAATACTGTCTTTTTGTGTTGTTGGATGGAAACTGCGATAATGTAATAAGGTGTTTCTTGCCGTTAGTTTTATATGAAGATCGACTTTCAAGATACCAGTATTGTTTATTATCTCAATGTCAAGAAATTCTACTCTATCATTACTAATTTTGGAGGTGAAATGTAGATTGGGGTTAGCTTCATTTATCCATAAGATAAATTCGTCTAAAGTTTGTCTCCCATCGGTCCAGATAAAAAAGATATCATCAATATATCTGGACCAATGGGAGATGGACTCAAAAAATGGAGCGATCTCATTGTGGACGAATTCGTTCTCAAAGGCTGCCATGAAAAGATTGGCTATTGACGGGGCTACTGACGCGCCCATGCTTACGCCTTTGATTTGGCGATACAAGTTGTTACCAAATTCAAAAATATTTTCAGTTAAAACAATTTCTAGACATTCAAGTAGAAATGTTTTAGGGCAGGGGATATCATGTAAGTCGATAAACCACTCTGTTGTTCTCATGGCATCGATTAGGGGGATATTGCTATATAAGGACTCTACGTCCATTGTGACTAGTAAATCTGTATTGGAGTTAAAGGCTAGTCCTTCTGTTTTCTGTATCATATCGCCTGTGTCACGTATATATGACATGATTTTTGGTATATACGGACGCAGGTAATTGTCAACAAACTTGGATAATGGTTCCGTGGCTGTGCCTATGGTGGAAACTATGGGACGGTATGGAGGGTTGTTAGGGTTTTTATGTATCTTAGGAAGACCGTATATGCAGGCAGTTTTCCCTTGGTTATGGTTCAAAAAGTCATGTTCTTTAATGCTGATAAAGCCGTTTTCCAAGGCAGTTTTAATAAGAGAAGTAATTCTTTTAGATAGATTTAATGTAGAGTAGGACTTGATGGGACTGTAGAACATTTGGTCATCTAACATGCTAAGCATGTTATTTTCATATTGTGATGTGTTGATGATTACTATGCCACCACCTTTGTCACATCCTTTAATTGTTAGATCTTTATTAGAGGAAAGATACATTAGTGCTTGATGTTCTCTCTTTCTAAATTATATATAGGTTTAGGGATGAATTTTAAGGCTTGGTGTAATTTCTTTAGAACTACTAGCTCAAAGGTGGCTACTTCAGGCCCTAACTGTTCGAGAGATGGGCTGAAGGTAGAAGGTAGGCACAGGGGTTTTATCGAGGTATGTTCTTCATCTGGTATAGTATTTAATGTAAAGAACTTCTTTAGCCGAATTTTACGGAAAAAGGAAATTATATCACAGTAGAGTTCAAATAGATTGGATGTAGAGTGTGGGACATATGATAGACCTTTGGAGAGCAGTTTAATACTATGTTCATCTAGATTATTTTTTGTGAGGTTAAAAATTGGAATCACATTCCTGGTTTCCAATACTGCCTGCTTCGCGTTTCGCGGATGAATTGTGGCTCTTCCTGGTGTTGATGGTGCTGGGGCTGATAGTTCCCTCTCGGTTGACCCTGAAAGTGAACCCGGGGGCGTCCCCGACTCCCCCCTCGGTTCCCTAAAAAAGGCTGTCTTCGATTCCCTCTATTCTGTGTTTGATTATAGTTGGGATCTGGTTCATAGTAACCATCAATATTTTCATTTTCAGAGTCAGATGTTTCTGAGAATGTATTCACACGTTGTTGTTGTTGTTGCTGATCTCTTGTCTCTGTGGTATAATGGTTTTGTTGATAGAAATCCGGTTTAAGGTAGGGATAAGTATTTTCGATCGTAGCAAACCGTTTATCTTTTAGTAACTTATCATTCTTTCTTTTTTCTAAGTAATTTGTAAATGATTCTAGCTCCTTGTTACATTCTTCAATCTTTTTTATAGCTTCCTCTATATTACCCATTTTTTTAATTTTATTCTCTAGGTCTTCAACTTCAGATCTTACTTCTGCAGCTAACTCTTTGGCTGTTTCAACGATTAGCATCATTAAGTCTCTTGAACATCTGCTGGCAATTCTGCTCCATTTGTCCAAGAAGGCTTTGGAGTGGACAAAGAGGCCTGGGATATTTCTTACTCTGAGGCCCATTGGAATGATGCCCAATCTTAAGTAGGCCAGCATGAATTCCCCATGGGCTTCAATTCTTTTTAATTTCTTTTTCAGTTCTATTAATTTTTTTGTGTCGTCATTATGTCGATTGGAGTCCGCAGTGGCGGCACCAAAGGAAGTCGATGTTCCTACGAGCAATTCAAATTCCTCATCAGTAAATCCAAACGTTTTTTGAAGGGCCATGATGGTGATAAATAGTCAAGGTGGGAGTGAGAGAAAAATTGACCGAATGATAGTTAAATAAGGCAAGGAAATGAAATATAACAAGGTCGTAATGAACAGGATTTCTAGAAATACGAACAGCCCTGCACAGACAAGCTGTGGGAAAAATGACGTGTATTTAACAAGGACCCCCTGAGAGTGTGGATACAATGGTTCCTAGGTCAGGGAAAACAAAGCTTTTGACAAAAAACAACCTAGGCAACTGGTGTTTTAAGACATACAACAATATAATATATATAAGGACAATTGGCTACAGATTATTACAAAAATACTTGTTTTATTATAAGTTTTTAAACATTTAGAAGAACCAATGACACAAATGTAATTAAAAATGACAAATGAACAAAATTTGAATCATATATCATACAATATCAATAGAATTCATACATTCAAAACATTTTATATGAACAAAGGTTTAAAAAGATTAAAAATCTAAGTGGCAGAATGGGTCTCTACGCGCGTTTCGGCGAACCAGCGCCTTCTTCTGGAGTAGCCACATAAACTCTAAAAAATATACATACAAAGAAAACAATAATTATACATTGATTAATTAAAAGTAACAACATAGTATCTTTCGTTCTAACTAAGTAGCCAATTTGTACCTTTTCTAATCAAAAATATTCATACATTTTTTTCATTTCCTTGCATTATCTGAGAAGTTATCATTAGGATAAGGGGTCCAGGGGGGCTGATAAACATAGATTCACTCTCTGTCTTTCAACACGGATTTTGTGAAAAACTAGTGTAAAATGCATCAAAAACAGTTTAAACAGTGGCCTTCTAGGCATATTGGTCTCTAGTGTCTATATATTTAGAGTGGGGAAACATTCTTGACTGCTATTCTCAACTCTGACTTTTAAGGATTGTTAAAGGTCAATTTCTTATAAGCAGTTGATACTTACGAGCAATAGTAATAATACAGCTAAAGTTGATAGCGTTTCAATTTGTTGCCCGAATATTCTCTTTGTTGATTGAGTGTTACAGGCGCTTTAGAGGAAAAAAGATAGTACATCTCTTTTGTTTAATCTGTACAGTGCTTTTGGCCTTCTTTAATTATATGTGTTTATAGGACTCTTTTCGAGTTTACCTGATTAGATGCAGCCTATCAAAATAGTTCCCACCAACCGGAGACTTGTGGCAAGCTGGTTATATGGACTTTGATAGTTTGGTCTGTGTAAATGTAAATGTATAGGCATTTATATAGCGCACTACTTACCGGTAGTGTCCCAAGGCGCTTCGACCGCTGCGAAACCCTTCCTGGCTTCCCTGAGAGATGGTCCCTTAATGGGTATCTCGAGGGTGAGACCAGGCATCCCCGGCGGTCTGGTGGGGCCGTTAGTGAAGATGAGGCAAGCTAATGCCCAGAGTTGCCGAGTGTGATCGCTGATCAAAGTGGGCACCGAGGCGAGAGAATTATCGAGTCCGCTGACCCTGGTCCAGAAACCTGCCTCGCCGGGAATCGAACCCTGGTCCCGGGCCGTCCTCTGCTCTCGGGTCTGCCGCCTCTAACCAGTGAGCCACACTACTTCAATGGTCTTCTTTTTTATATTCAAAAATCCATATATCAGATTATCTATTTTGAGAGCAAAAATCAAGACAGGGATATCCTTTGTTATTTGCTGTCTTTAAATTTAATTTGCTTGAGTTAATAAAGTTACTCTCTTTGAGTTGTTCCATAGGTACCCACTTTAATTTGCTCGATAGGTAGAGAAAGATCTAGTGAATAACTCAGAGATATTTTCATTCCCCTTTATTAATTTTGTTATATTGTTCAGATTCTCACTTATTCTCTTATTTAAATGGTTCTTAACTCTTGATTTATATGATATAAGCAATACAGGGCTTGTCTTTCTCTTGGGTTTGTATGCTGCAGATAAATATCTGGTCTCCGTTTATATGTAGCGTGGAGAGGGCTAGCTATTCGGCCTGCTGATAAAAGGGTAGGTAGTATGTTTCAAGAGAGACTTGTTGTTTTACTTTTAAGCATTTCTCTAGATTTAGTTCGCTTCGAATGGACAAATCTGGGCAACTAACATTCTTACCTTAGGTCATATATTGTTACTGCAGGATTAAGGAAGGTACTCCAAGGATCATGGGTAGTGAATATGAGGCGATTGTTTGAAAGATCTCCCTGCCTGTAGGGCATAAAAAAATAATTATAGAAATTAATGGACTGGGAAGGGGAAAAGGAGTCTAGGTCTTATCTGTTTTTTGGCGCGCAAAATGCATCTTACCCGAAATATTCGGCAGAGCTCCGTATGTCGGTTGTTTTAAAAGGTCTCCCTGCCTGTAAGATATAACAATGCCCGGTATGAGGATAACAAGTGTGGAAAGGAGGCAGGGAGGAAAGAATCTAAGTCTAATCCATTTTTCGCATGCAGGGTGCTTCTTACCAGAAGATATTCGGCAGAGCTCCATATGTCCGGCGGCGGGACGTCAAGGAAAGCGATCGTAGGCTTGATGAATTAAACTGTGTTGTTTTCGTCACGTTTAAATATCGTAGCTAATTGGCTGAGAACGCCCTCACCTGTGTGGGTCCAAGTCTTGGTGATGTAGTCAAGATAGGTCTAATATTTTCTCACAGTTACTGATTAGAAAACGGACTTTAAGGCGAGCCGGCATGGATCCCTCAGTTCCCTTCGTATTGGATACACAAAAGCGAAGAAGGACCAGTGTTGTTATTATCGGTCTAAGCTATGTTTATGTATGTGTTTCCAGAGCAGGGAAGGCTGTTGTTTATTTTTAACAGTTGATGGGTAAACCATCTGAACACTGTCTGTTTATGAAACGGAAATGTTTATATTTCCTTTAAAGTTAGATGTTAGCTGACTAGAAAACGGACTAAGTAGAAAACAATTTTTGATGTAGGCCCGCATCGATCCTTTAATTTCCTTCGTATTGGATAAACAAAAGCAAGGGGGGAATCAGTTTTGTTTATGTGGGTCTAAGCGTTGTTTATGGATGTCTATATAGAACGGGGAAGGCTGTAATGTAGTTTTAAAAGTCGATAAGTGATCAGTCTAAACCCATGACTATGTATAAGAAAGAGATATTTATATTATTTTGACTAGATTAATGATGCACTTAAACAAGGAACTAAGATTAAAAAAATATTTTTTCATTTGAAAACTGCGATTTTGTTCTTTATCAAATTATTATATATGGATAAATATAACCATTGTAGGGTATTTAATCCAGAATTGGAAATAAAGAGAACATTTATTGCAACCAACTTAATGATATAATAGAATAAGCTGCCTATAATTCGTTTTTATGTTTAGGACAAAAACTTAATTTTGTGTCTACATGCTCTATGCAGATTAATATAACATTCATAAGGCTTTTATTTACGAGCCAAAGACAGTCATACAAATGATATGTTAATCATATACGTGACAGAAGAGATGAATAATATATGTCTATAGACATATATTTGCCGAGGTGTTATTATCTTCTAATACAGGTGATAATCTACAATTTGTCATTATTGTATTACGGACATTAGCTTTGGATTTTATTGAAATGCAAAGAGGGGAATAGTATGATATTTATTAGGTTCCCTTTAGACAGTGATATCTAGTTTTTAGTTATATTTTAAGTACATCTAAATGTCTATCTATTTTTTATTTATTATTCTTTAAAAAGGAGGAGGGATGGAGATGCACATACATGTCGCTGTGTATATTGTTTAAATTTGGGGGACGTATTGAACATATATGTCTTTCCTAATGTTGAATGTATATATAAATTTGACTGTCAAAATTCTCAACCAATTGCATGTTCCCAAGGAATTTCACTATTCATGCCTTGGCGAAAAGTATTAAAAACGAAAATCCAGAATACCTCCCTTTTCTTTCGTATGGCTGTTCCTCCTTTTGATTCAGGGGTATGAATTCTTTCCAGAATTCTCCATTTAAATTCTTCAGCATTATGTCCCTTCTCTAGGAAGTGCTTCACCATGGGGGAAGCTATCTTCTTGGTCCTTATGGCTGAGCGATGTTCGCTTAGACGTGTCTGGATCATGTGTGAGGTTTCTCCCACATAACCTAACAGACATGGGCATTGTATAAAGTAGATCACATTGGTTGATCGGCAGTTCCACATCTCTTTTGCCGTTGTTTTGTGATCATTGTGAACAAATTCTTCACCTCTTATGATGTTGTTACATGAGATACATGAAGAGCAGGGAAATGTCCCTTTGACTGGGTTGTTCGTTAGGATAGATCTCTGAGTCAGATTCTCTTCATTTGCACTACTTTTAAATCTAGAGTGGACAATGTATTCTTTGATGTTTTTATTTCTTTTGTGTGCAAAGAGAGGCTTTATTAATTTCTGCTCGGTGGAGCAGTTACTATTTAAAATGTGCCAATTCGAGTTTATAACTTGTTTAACTTTTGCATTCATCATTGAATGTTTCGTTATGCACACTAATTGGTCATTTGTTTTAGGAGATTTCGTTTTTAATAGACAATCTCGGTCATAGTAACGCGCTCGTTTGTAGGAGTTCCTAACTAGTCTATGGGGATAGCCCCTTTCGATAAATTTCGATCTCATTAACAGGGCTTGTTTGTCGAAATCAGCTAAATCAGTACAGTTTCTTCTTACACGTAGGCACTGAGAGAAAGGAATACTGTCTTTTTGTGTTGTTGGATGGAAACTGCGATAATGTAATAAGGTGTTTCTTGCCGTTGGTTTTATATGAAGATCGACTTTCAAGATACCAGTATTGTTTATTATCTCAATGTCAAGAAATTCTACTCTATCATTACTAATTTTGGAGGTGAAATGTAGATTGGGGTTAGCTTCATTTATCCATAAGATAAATTCGTCTAAAGTTTGTCTCCCATCGGTCCAGATAAAAAAGATATCATCAATATATCTGGACCAATGGGAGATGGACTCAAAAAATGGAGCGATCTCATTGTGGACGAATTCGTTCTCAAAGGCTGCCATGAAAAGATTGGCTATTGACGGGGCTACTGACGCGCCCATGCTTACGCCTTTGATTTGGCGATACAAGTTGTTACCAAATTCAAAAATATTTTCAGTTAAAACAATTTCTAGACATTCAAGTAGAAATGTTTTAGGGCAGGGGATATCATGTAAGTCGATAAACCACTCTGTTGTTCTCATGGCATCGATTAGGGGGATATTGCTATATAAGGACTCTACGTCCATTGTGACTAGTAAATCTGTATTGGAGTTAAAGGCTAGTCCTTCTGTTTTCTGTATCATATCGCCTGTCTCACGTATATATGACATGATTTTTGGTATATACGGACGCAGGTAATTGTCAACAAACTTGGATAATGGTTCCGTGGCTGTGCCTATGGTGGAAACTATGGGACGGTATGGAGGGTTGTTAGGGTTTTTATGTATCTTAGGAAGACCGTATATGCAGGCAGTTTTCCCTTGGTTATGGTTCAAAAAGTCATGTTCTTTAATGCTGATAAAGCCGTTTTCCAAGGCAGTTTTAGTAAGAGAAGTAATTCTTTTAGATAGATTTAATGTAGAGTAGGACTTGATGGGACTGTAGAACATTTGGTCATCTAACATGCTAAGCATGTTATTTTCATATTGTGATGTGTTGATGATTACTATGCCACCACCTTTGTCACATCCTTTAATTGTTAGATCTTTATTAGAGGAAAGATACATTAGTGTTTGATGTTCTCTCTTTCTAAATTATATATAGGTTTAGGGATGAATTTTAAGGCTTGGTGTAATTTCTTTAGAACTACTAGCTCAAAGGTGGCTACTTCAGGCCCTAACTGTTCGAGAGATGGGCTGAAGGTAGAAGGTAGGCACAGGGGTTTTATCGAGGTATGTTCTTCATCTGGTATAGTATTTAATGTAAAGAACTTCTTTAGCCGAATTTTACGGAAAAAGGAAATTATATCACAGTAGAGTTCAAATAGATTGGATGTAGAGTGTGGGACATATGATAGACCTTTGGAGAGCAGTTTAATACTATGTTCATCTAGATTATTTTTTGTGAGGTTAAAAATTGGAATCACATTCCTGGTTTCCAATACTGCCTGCTTCGCGTTTCGCGGATGAATTGTGGCTCTTCCTGGTGTTGATGGTGCTGGGGCTGATAGTTCCCTCTCGGTTGACCCTGAAAGTGAACCCGGGGGCGTCCCCGACTCCCCCCTCGGTTCCCTAAAAAAGGCTGTCTTCGATTCCCTCTATTCTGTGTTTGATTATAGTTGGGATCTGGTTCATAGTAACCATCAATATTTTCATTTTCAGAGTCAGATGTTTCTGAGAATGTATTCACACGTTGTTGTTGTTGTTGCTGATCTCTTGTCTCTGTGGTATAATGGTTTTGTTGATAGAAATCCGGTTTAAGGTAGGGATAAGTATTTTCGATCGTAGCAAACCGTTTATCTTTTAGTAACTTATCATTCTTTCTTTTTTCTAAGTAATTTGTAAATGATTCTAGCTCCTTGTTACATTCTTCAATCTTTTTTATAGCTTCCTCTATATTACCCATTTTTTTAATTTTATTCTCTAGGTCTTCAACTTCAGATCTTACTTCTGCAGCTAACTCTTTGGCTGTTTCAACGATTAGCATCATTAAGTCTCTTGAACATCTGCTGGCAATTCTGCTCCATTTGTCCAAGAAGGCTTTGGAGTGGACAAAGAGGCCTGGGATATTTCTTACTCTGAGGCCCATTGGAATGATGCCCAATCTTAAGTAGGCCAGCATGAATTCCCCATGGGCTTCAATTCTTTTTAATTTCTTTTTCAGTTCTATTAATTTTTTTGTGTCGTCATTATGTCGATTGGAGTCCGCAGTGGCGGCACCAAAGGAAGTCGATGTTCCTACGAGCAATTCAAATTCCTCATCAGTAAATCCAAACGTTTTTTGAAGGGCCATGATGGTGATAAATAGTCAAGGTGGGAGTGAGAGAAAAATTGACCGAATGATAGTTAAATAAGGCAAGGAAATGAAATATAACAAGGTCGTAATGAACAGGATTTCTAGAAATACGAACAGCCCTGCACAGACAAGCTGTGGGAAAAATGACGTGTATTTAACAAGGACCCCCTGAGAGTGTGGATACAATGGTTCCTAGGTCAGGGAAAACAAAGCTTTTGACAAAAAACAACCTAGGCAACTGGTGTTTTAAGACATACAACAATATAATATATATAAGGACAATTGGCTACAGATTATTACAAAAATACTTGTTTTATTATAAGTTTTTAAACATTTAGAAGAACCAATGACACAAATGTAATTAAAAATGACAAATGAACAAAATTTGAATCATATATCATACAATATCAATAGAATTCATACATTCAAAACATTTTATATGAACAAAGGTTTAAAAAGATTAAAAATCTAAGTGGCAGAATGGGTCTCTACGCGCGTTTCGGCGAACCAGCGCCTTCTTCTGGAGTAGCCACATAAACTCTAAAAAATATACATACAAAGAAAACAATAATTATACATTGATTAATTAAAAGTAACAACATAGTATCTTTCGTTCTAACTAAGTAGCCAATTTGTACCTTTTCTAATCAAAAATATTCATACATTTTTTTCATTTCCTTGCATTATCTGAGAAGTTATCATTAGGATAAGGGGTCCAGGGGGGCTGATAAACATAGATTCACTCTCTGTCTTTCAACACGGATTTTGTGAAAAACTAGTGTAAAATGCATCAAAAACAGTTTAAACAGTGGCCTTCTAGGCATATTGGTCTCTAGTGTCTATATATTTAGAGTGGGGAAACATTCTTGACTGCTATTCTCAACTCTGACTTTTAAGGATTGTTAAAGGTCAATTTCTTATAAGCAGTTGATACTTACGAGCAATAGTAATAATACAGCTAAAGTTGATAGCGTTTCAATTTGTTGCCCGAATATTCTCTTTGTTGATTGAGTGTTACAGGCGCTTTAGAGGAAAAAAGATAGTACATCTCTTTTGTTTAATCTGTACAGTGCTTTTGGCCTTCTTTAATTATATGTGTTTATAGGACTCTTTTCGAGTTTACCTGATTAGATGCAGCCTATCAAAATAGTTCCCGCCAACCGGAGACTTGTGGCAAGCTGGTTATATGGACTTTGATAGTTTGGTCTGTGTAAATGTAAATGTATAGGCATTTATATAGCGCACTACTTACCGGTAGTGTCCCAAGGCGCTTCGACCGCTGCGAAACCCTTCCTGGCTTCCCTGAGAGATGGTCCCTTAATGGGTATCTCGAGGGTGAGACCAGGCATCCCCGGCGGTCTGGTGGGGCCGTTAGTGAAGATGAGGCAAGCTAATGCCCAGAGTTGCCGAGTGTGATCGCTGATCAAAGTGGGCACCGAGGCGAGAGAATTATCGAGTCCGCTGACCCTGGTCCAGAAACCTGCCTCGCCGGGAATCGAACCCTGGTCCCGGGCCGTCCTCTGCTCTCGGGTCTGCCGCCTCTAACCAGTGAGCCACACTACTTCAATGGTCTTCTTTTTTATATTCAAAAATCCATATATCAGATTATCTATTTTGAGAGCAAAAATCAAGACAGGGATATCCTTTGTTATTTGCTGTCTTTAAATTTAATTTGCTTGAGTTAATAAAGTTACTCTCTTTGAGTTGTTCCATAGGTACCCACTTTAATTTGCTCGATAGGTAGAGAAAGATCTAGTGAATAACTCAGAGATATTTTCATTCCCCTTTATTAATTTTGTTATATTGTTCAGATTCTCACTTATTCTCTTATTTAAATGGTTCTTAACTCTTGATTTATATGATATAAGCAATACAGGGCTTGTCTTTCTCTTGGGTTTGTATGCTGCAGATAAATATCTGGTCTCCGTTTATATGTAGCGTGGAGAGGGCTAGCTATTCGGCCTGCTGATAAAAGGGTAGGTAGTATGTTTCAAGAGAGACTTGTTGTTTTACTTTTAAGCATTTCTCTAGATTTAGTTCGCTTCGAATGGACAAATCTGGGCAACTAACATTCTTACCTTAGGTCATATATTGTTACTGCAGGATTAAGGAAGGTACTCCAAGGATCATGGGTAGTGAATATGAGGCGATTGTTTAAAAGATCTCCCTGCCTGTAGGGCATAAAAAAATAATTATAGAAATTAATGGACTGGGAAGGGGAAAAGGAGTCTAGGTCTTATCTGTTTTTTGGCGCGCAAAATGCATCTTACCCGAAATATTCGGCAGAGCTCCGTATGTCGGTTGTTTTAAAAGGTCTCCCTGCCTGTAAGATATAACAATGCCCGGTATGAGGATAACAAGTGTGGAAAGGAGGCAGGGAGGAAAGAATCTAAGTCTAATCCATTTTTCGCATGCAGGGTGCTTCTTACCAGAAGATATTCGGCAGAGCTCCATATGTCCGGCGGCGGGACGTCAAGGAAAGCGATCGTAGGCTTGATGAATTAAACTGTGTTGTTTTCGTCACGTTTAAATATCGTAGCTAATTGGCTGAGAACGCCCTCACCTGTGTGGGTCCAAGTCTTGGTGATGTAGTCAAGATAGGTCTAATATTTTCTCACAGTTACTGATTAGAAAACGGACTTTAAGGCGAGCCGGCATGGATCCCTCAGTTCCCTTCGTATTGGATACACAAAAGCGAAGAAGGACCAGTGTTGTTATTATCGGTCTAAGCTATGTTTATGTATGTGTTTCCAGAGCAGGGAAGGCTGTTGTTTATTTTTAACAGTTGATGGGTAAACCATCTGAACACTGTCTGTTTATGAAACGGAAATGTTTATATTTCCTTTAAAGTTAGATGTTAGCTGACTAGAAAACGGACTAAGTAGAAAACAATTTTTGATGTAGGCCCGCATCGATCCTTTAATTTCCTTCGTATTGGATAAACAAAAGCAAGGGGGGAATCAGTTTTGTTTATGTGGGTCTAAGCGTTGTTTATGGATGTCTATATAGAACGGGGAAGGCTGTAATGTAGTTTTAAAAGTCGATAAGTGATCAGTCTAAACCCATGACTATGTATAAGAAAGAGATATTTATATTATTTTGACTAGATTAATGATGCACTTAAACAAGGAACTAAGATTAAAAAAATATTTTTTCATTTGAAAACTGCGATTTTGTTCTTTATCAAATTATTATATATGGATAAATATAACCATTGTAGGGTATTTAATCCAGAATTGGAAATAAAGAGAACATTTATTGCAACCAACTTAATGATATAATAGAATAAGCTGCCTATAATTCGTTTTTATGTTTAGGACAAAAACTTAATTTTGTGTCTACATGCTCTATGCAGATTAATATAACATTCATAAGGCTTTTATTTACGAGCCAAAGACAGTCATACAAATGATATGTTAATCATATACGTGACAGAAGAGATGAATAATATATGTCTATAGACATATATTTGCCGAGGTGTTATTATCTTCTAATACAGGTGATAATCTACAATTTGTCATTATTGTATTACGGACATTAGCTTTGGATTTTATTGAAATGCAAAGAGGGGAATAGTATGATATTTATTAGGTTCCCTTTAGACAGTGATATCTAGTTTTTAGTTATATTTTAAGTACATCTAAATGTCTATCTATTTTTTATTTATTATTCTTTAAAAAGGAGGAGGGATGGAGATGCACATACATGTCGCTGTGTATATTGTTTAAATTTGGGGGACGTATTGAACATATATGTCTTTCCTAATGTTGAATGTATATATAAATTTGACTGTCAAAATTCTCAACCAATTGCATGTTCCCAAGGAATTTCACTATTCATGCCTTGGCGAAAAGTATTAAAAACGAAAATCCAGAATACCTCCCTTTTCTTTCGTATGGCTGTTCCTCCTTTTGATTCAGGGGTATGAATTCTTTCCAGAATTCTCCATTTAAATTCTTCAGCATTATGTCCCTTCTCTAGGAAGTGCTTCACCATGGGGGAAGCTATCTTCTTGGTCCTTATGGCTGAGCGATGTTCGCTTAGACGTGTCTGGATCATGTGTGAGGTTTCTCCCACATAACCTAACAGACATGGGCATTGTATAAAGTAGATCACATTGGTTGATCGGCAGTTCCACATCTCTTTTGCCGTTGTTTTGTGATCATTGTGAACAAATTCTTCACCTCTTATGATGTTGTTACATGAGATACATGAAGAGCAGGGAAATGTCCCTTTGACTGGGTTGTTCGTTAGGATAGATCTCTGAGTCAGATTCTCTTCATTTGCACTACTTTTAAATCTAGAGTGGACAATGTATTCTTTGATGTTTTTATTTCTTTTGTGTGCAAAGAGAGGCTTTATTAATTTCTGCTCGGTGGAGCAGTTACTATTTAAAATGTGCCAATTCGAGTTTATAACTTGTTTAACTTTTGCATTCATCATTGAATGTTTCGTTATGCACACTAATTGGTCATTTGTTTTAGGAGATTTCGTTTTTAATAGACAATCTCGGTCATAGTAACGCGCTCGTTTGTAGGAGTTCCTAACTAGTCTATGGGGATAGCCCCTTTCGATAAATTTCGATCTCATTAACAGGGCTTGTTTGTCGAAATCAGCTAAATCAGTACAGTTTCTTCTTACACGTAGGAACTGAGAGAAAGGAATACTGTCTTTTTGTGTTGTTGGATGGAAACTGCGATAATGTAATAAGGTGTTTCTTGCCGTTGGTTTTATATGAAGATCGACTTTCAAGATACCAGTATTGTTTATTATCTCAATGTCAAGAAATTCTACTCTATCATTACTAATTTTGGAGGTGAAATGTAGATTGGGGTTAGCTTCATTTATCCATAAGATAAATTCGTCTAAAGTTTGTCTCCCATCGGTCCAGATAAAAAAGATATCATCAATATATCTGGACCAATGGGAGATGGACTCAAAAAATGGAGCGATCTCATTGTGGACGAATTCGTTCTCAAAGGCTGCCATGAAAAGATTGGCTATTGACGGGGCTACTGACGCGCCCATGCTTACGCCTTTGATTTGGCGATACAAGTTGTTACCAAATTCAAA